>NC_091822.1:56002500-56295000 GCF_038994185.2 Dermacentor albipictus | reverse complement strand
TGCGCGTAGGTCCGCCATCTTGCCTGAGAAGCAACCAAGTCTATGCGGCGAAGCCACATTCCGTTTTTGCAGGCGACATGCCTAGCGTATCGTCGATCGACCGTGGGCGCTTTTGCATCGCTTGCACCGCTTTTCCGCCTAGTCGCAAACAAAGCGCACCGAAACCGCTGACTTGATTAGATTGTGAAGAAAAAGGCGCTGCCCTTTTTTAGCGCGCGGCGTAAGATGAAGCGCGTATATTAGTTTTTTGTTTTTTGGAGTTGCATTCACCTGTGCACTTTCTCCGTCCTAATAACGTATGGGCACTCGCGTATCTAGAATAGATTGTGTATTCTATATACGCCGATCAGATGCAGCATTCGTGAACCGCGACGGTAACGATTAGATCGCACCGAATAAACTCAGGGAATATGGTGATGTTATTATATAGATTCCGGAAATCCTACAAAATTTTCGTGCGAAAAAGCTACTTCACAAGGTAGTATAAGGTTCAAAATAACATAGCGTATTAAAAACTGGACAAACTTTAGTAATTGAGGTAAACAATCACATACTTTAATAACTTTCCTTCGCTTGAATACTGCTTGGCACTCAGGTTTTGTTTCAACAGAGATAAATACGCTACTAAGAGCAGTGCAGTGCTCTTTCAGCATGTAAACAGTAACAAAAAGCACCGAGCCGCAACTACCTCTTCTTTTGGCAATAAAATCACAATGCGAATTTCAGAGAAAAAAACAAACACTGGTATATGCGCGTGCAAATATTTTGATATAGTGAGCTTTATCAAGTGGTGCTCTTTTACAAAGGGAACTGTACTAAATAAAATGAGACTCATACTTGCTTATGTGCCATAGCTCTCAACATGTAGCCAGTCAAAAATATTACTGGTGAATCAATGACCAACCATTGCTATTTCGACTCTGGTACCCCATTAGATCTTGTGTAGGAACATATCCATCTACCAGCAAGCAATGGATATCAGCTACACCTGCAAGCGTGATTTCATTAGGTGCCTTTTCTGCAAAAGGATAGACAGTTGGGCGAGTTGGTACGGTAACATGATTTTGGCTTCTAGCGCGAAGTGAAACACGGACACAGAAAGGAGCAGACAGGACGAGCGCTAACTCTCAACTAAATTTTTATTGAAACGAGGAACATATATATAGGTGATTGCAAAAACCGTAGCATCAGAACATGACAATGTAAAAGCATCAGTTAAACATGTCAGTGGGTATGGAAGTCAAAGAACAAAAATTATTTCAGATTAGTACACGTATTGCGAAGGTACTGAATTCGCAATCTAACAGAGACAACGAAGCATGACTGACGCAAGTGTCTCCTAATCTTTTTATGTGGAAAGCCTCGATATTTCCCTCGTGGTTTGGCATCTGTGTCTAGAAAGAATTTTTGTGTCTTTAAAGAAAGGTTTGCATCCACAATCGAAACAATGTGCGGCTAAGTGTGATGCGTTAGGCTTGTTTAGTGAATGTTTGTGTAATTTTAGTCTAATCTTAATGCATCTACCACTCTGTCCAATGTAAGCTTTCCCACATTCGAGTGGAATCTGATAAACTATACCCGTGTTGCAAGGCACTAAAGGGGACACATGTTTAACTCCGCAATCATCTTTTCTTTTTTTGCCTTCCTGTTCAAGTCAGGAAGGCAAAAGGAAGTCAGGAAGGCAAGTTCCTGTTCAAGTTTTAACACAACAGATAGAAAGGCTTGGAAAGGCTAGCTATCCCGTGCATCTATTATCACTAACCTGCGAAAAACTTGTAAAATGGGTTAAAAGCCCTGGTAAGAAGCAAGAAAAACAGAAAACAGACACAAAGTTTGCTGTAGTAGCCTACGTACATAGATTATCCCATGGTTTAAGGAATGTGGCCAATAGGTATGATGTCAGTACCGTTTTCTCGGCCCCACGAAAGTTGGCTAACATGTGCCCTTTGATAAATAGGAGACTTGAACAGGAAGGCAAAAAAAGAAAAGATGATTGCGGAGTTAAACATGTGTCCCCTTTAGTGCCTTGCAACACGGGCATAGTTTATCAGATTCCACTCGAATGTGGGAAAGCTTACATTGGACAGAGTGGTAGATGCATTAACATTAGACTAAAAGAACATAAACATTCACTAAACAAGCCTAACGCATCACATTTAGCCGCACATTGTTTCGATTGTGGATGCAAACCTTTCTTTAAAGACACAAAAATTCTTTCTAGACACAGATGCCAAACCACGAGGGAAATTATCGAGGCTTTCCACATAAAAAGATTAGGAGACACTTGCGTCAGTCATGCTTAGTTGTCTCTGTTAGATTGCGAATTCCAGTACCTTCGCAATACGTGTACTAATCTGAAATAATTTTTGTTCTTTGACTTCCATACCCACTGACATGTTTAACTGGTGCTTTTGCATTGTCATGTTCTGATGCTACGGTTTTTGCAATCACCTATATATATGTTCCTCGTTTCAATAAAAATTTAGTTGAGAGTTAGCACTCGTCCTGTCTGCTCCTTTCTGTGTGCGTGTTTCACTTCGCGCTAGAAGCCAAAATCATGTGCCTTTTCTCTGCAGGGATTCCAAAAGTAGCCTTCTGTGGGAGTGTAGAGAAAGTTTTTCTCACAGGATTGACATAGCTACATTCTAGGGAATAATTCAAAACACAGTTAGGCCCTTACCGTATGTGAAATGACGACATTCATTCCTCTTGCATCCTGGTTCACATAAGCTGTAGTAGATTGATTATCTTTACTTAGTAGTAACCTCTTTCATATTCAGAAACAACCCAAGCAGTGCATAATCATGAAAATGTGAGCTGGCTTTTTTACGACACTTCTGTGAAAGCAGTGCGGTGCATCACATGCAGAAAACTGGTAATTCCAGCTAAATCTTCTGTATAACTCTTCGTGCTTCCACTATTTTTAAAAAATCCAGACTTGCAGTAGCTTTCAATATACCAGCTGTGAATTTTTTTAGCACAGCCCAAAAAGCACGTAGCTGTTAGTCAAGCAATTTCATCTCATACACACTTGACGCAATATGGCAGTTGACGCAGTTGGCTGAAAATTTGTTTGTTCAGGTGTCTTTACCTGAACACCCTTCACTAGTTTTACAAAGGAAGAAAAACAATTACTGCAGTAAGGTGTCACGAGGCAGGCCGCCGAAACAAACGTGAGATGCGCTGCGCACGTTGCGTTGTTGCTACGCAGCTAGCACGCACGTGGACAGCAAACGGCAAGATCGGCCGGATTGGATTTGAATTTGACTGGCGATAACTTGTGTCAATCCAGTTCGCTGCAGCGGCGGCGGCGGGAAATACAAAAATTGGCCCGAACGTCTGCTTCTCCGCAATGCACGGTTGCTTGGCTACCACGTGATGACGTTCTTGCAATAGAGGCGCTAGCGGCATGATAAAACAGACGCGCAACTCTGCTACCTGCGGTAGCACATATAGTAACTCTAGCTCGATGAAACGGTGCGGCCATCTGGCGGCTGTCACAGAAGTGGCGACAGCGGCTGTAGGCGCGCGGGCGGAGAGTTTTACAACTGAAGCTAGTCTACTAATGTTGGTTCGACGCGTTGACAACACGACTTAGTTTTTCAGACACTGAAAATAAGGGAAGTATGTTTCGGCGGCTCGAAAAAAAAGCAAGACATACTCTCCGATGCCTATTGGCATCGGAGAGTATGTCATTACTCTGTCATCGGAGAGTATGTCATTACATGTCATCGGACAGTAAATTTGTCATGGATAATATAGCGATAGATAAAATCCACACTGACTTACACGAAGACATCTGAGAGGCCAGAGAACAAGAAAAATTGTCTAAACATGAACGCATTCTACAAGCTAAAACTAACCTGAATTTACGGAAAGTCAGAACTTTGTGCAGCCAAGAAATCATACAGTTATCATAGCTGTGCTTTCGTGCGTCTGGTGCATGCAAATCCATATTAATTTAGCCAGTACAAGCTCAAAGAACAAGCTCAAAACAAGCATTCGAACCATCAATAAAATTCGCTGGGCACCCACTTTCGCAGGGCCGGGAGGACGATTCAATTTTTATAAGATAGAGATATTTCTAACCTTAACACTACACAGGGCTGCTTGCTAGTCACGATATATGTTGCGCCACTTTGCACCACAAACTCTATTCCCAGTGGAATTGGTGCCATAGGTCATACTTGTGACAAGTTAAATTTTGTTCATTGACAATTCGGCTACACTCTCTCATATTTGCTAAAACTCACACTTAGTAACATTGAGTTTGACTTCAAACACTGTACTAACAAACCAATGGCACATTGAGGGACACAAAATTGGACATAATTGAGCTAACATTTTTTTTCTGGAAAGATAACTTTTCCCGATCCAAAAACTCAAGCTTTCTTATTAACACCGCCACATGGATGCCATTTACTTGATTTGCACCGCGGAGAACCTGAACTCCCCTGAATCCACACTTTGCTTCATTTCATACCTGTCTGACTTAAACCAGGCCCATACGTCAATTTCGTTTTTGCATTCCTATTCGATTCTGAGAATCAACATTTCGACGCCATAGTGCACGAAGCTAGTTTTCTTTTTAATTCGAACGCAATTCAGCGACCTGTCACGCACAAATACTTCATTTTAAGCTCCGTTACGCAAAAATAGGGACAAAATATAGCAAGTACCAGCTATCAATTCACTCCGCAATGAAGTTCTATTACCTGTCATTTGAATTGAAACACGCAAATATTACATCAAGATATTTATTCTTCAACGCTTGTAAAACATTGTTGCCCTTGAGTTTTTTCACTGGAGATTCCATCCTCGTCGAAGCGGGAGTCATCTGGGAAGAAATGTCCAACAGCGATGTTAATGTCTATGGCTGATTTATCTGCTAATGCACCCGATGAAATCAAGGGGCATAGGGTTCCCAAACACTGAAAATGCAGAAATGGGTGACAATTTTGGCAATTTGAGTGAAAAATACCCCTACGCTACAAACTAACACAAAAATGAGTACAAAAATTATAGCTGTTCGTCTTTAGTCGAACTGAATGGGCTGCCATGAATTTCGTTTCTTTTCGAAGCAACTATCTGACCAGCAGCAAGCGACTAACTTCACCATTTAGTCTTTAGCGATGCGGCAGTTGGTCATCTAATATTACACAAAAAATATCATCTGCGAATCATTTTTAGGAAACGATTTATCCTTTCCAGTTGCTCCTCACCCTTTAAACTAACATGTCTTTAACTTTCATCTGTGACATCTTGAGGGGGGAACTCTTTATACCTCCTCAGTCCGTTACATTGTTACTCATTCCACAATTGTACGTAACGAATATACTTATTACCAAAGAATAAACTTATTGGCCAAATTTCCTTCGATGGTTTGTTCGTTTGACGATTGGTCATCTGATTGACTGGTCCTAAAATGAACCAAACATGATTCGTCAGTAAGAGTTCGGAGTTGGGCGCTGGGCCTAGAAAAGTGCTAGAGCATTCCGACGGTCTGACTTTGGGTGATAAGCACCTTCGGCTCTGCTGAGATAGGGTTTCCCTATGTTGCCCAAATGAACGTAGCAACTATTTGTAACCAATGTAGCATGCTAACCATGCACCATAGTAACGGAGCTTCGCAAACTCTGTATATACAAGTTTTTCTCGTCCGTATACGTCAGCAACTACGTCCATCGAGCCGGAGCCTGCAGATCGGGACGTACCGGAACGTACCGTCTGTCCCGAGCGTCGACAGCGGTGGATATATTGACGCATACTCACATCATAATTTACTATTACCGCGCAACCTCTCATATTTTCCTCAGTTTTGCTCCAGCACCTTTAGTATTTTCGACACTTGGCAATGGTGTTATCAATTCGATCATTCATTCTTTTTTAACGAGCTTCGTAGCTGAGCGAGTTAGTGCGGATGTGTTGACACAAACTGCCCGACAAAACGGGACACAAGGTAAGAAAGGAAACAGAGGAGTACAGACTCACAACGGAGTTTACTGAAAAAAGAGAAGAGCCGTTGTTCCATGAAGAGACGCTTTATTCAACAAATGCAACAGGGTTTCTTCGGGACGTAGTCTGAACCTCCTTCGGGAGTGTTACTGGACACTCGATATTCGCATAACACAAAGCACTAGAACAAAAGAAGTCCCAATAGTCCTACTGCATAGACGTTCTCACACTCGCTACTCGGCACTAAAATTGCCCCGACACATGAGACCCACTCCGCACGCTCAAAGGCCCCTCGAACACACTCTAAGGAAGTGACTAGATCAATAGCATGTAACCTAAGTGTTATGGATCGCACCAGCGAGTGAAGGCTACTATAGCAAGATTAAAATATTTCAAAGAGACACACAAAGGTTTGACGTAATAGTTTTACGAAAACCCGCAAGGTGGAGATAATTAATAAAGGGAAAATGAGACATCTGCCCAAACGTAGCTAAATGCTACAAAGGAAACCCATGCGGGTTCCTCGAAAGAAAAGCCTCACAGTTGCAGAAAAATTCACCCTTGTCCGGGACTCGAACCTGGGACCACCGCCTTCCCGGGGTAGCCGCTTTACCATCTGGGCTAACTAGGTGGCTAGCAGATGAGAGGGCGAAGTCGAATTTGTCAACAGCTTGGAGCAGAAGCAAGAGTTTGGCGTAATAGTTCTACGGAAACGCGCAAGGTAAAAAGAAATAATTAAGAAAAATGAGACATCCACCCACTCGTAGCAATTGCTACAAAGGAAACCCATACGGGCTCCTCGAAAAAAAAAGCTTCACAGTTGAAGAAAAATTCGTCCTATTCCGGGGCATGAAACCCGGGACCACCGCCTTTCCTGGGCAGCCGCTCTACCATCTGGGCTAACGAGGTGGCTAGCAGATGGCCAGGCGACGTCGAATTTCTCAACCACTCGAAGCAAAGGCAAGAGTTTGACGTAGTAGTTCTGCGGAAACGCACAAGGTGGACAGAAATAATTAAGAGAAAATGAGACATCTACCCACTCGTAGCACTTGCTACAAACGAATCCATATGGGTGTCCTTTGTAGCAATTGCTACCAGTGGGTGGATGTCTCATTTTCTCTTAACATACACAAAAGTATTCGTCTGTTTTAACCACATTGAAATATCACGTTAATCATGATACCCAGTCCGAACACGCAACACCAATTCTTACAAAAATCAGATCCTGAAGAGCATGTACTACACCAGTCTGAACGAAACATAAGATCATAGTAACGAAGAAAATATGCCAGAAGAGTTAACTGCTGGGCTAGTTGGTGATCTTGCATACTGAAAAGATTTTGCACCGAAAAACAACACACACAAGAAGAGGCGAAGATAGCGCCCGTGGCGTCGTCGTCTTTCTTCTTGTGTGTGTTGTTTTTTGGCGCAAAATCTTTTCAGTATGAAATATACCAGCCCCGTCCGAATGCTCATTCGAGGTGCCAAAGTGCATGAGCAGCCTTCGTCACCACGCCCTTATTATGAACGATTTCTGGGTCCTATTTTTGGAGCGGCCATGCCCGACGTTTTAGCCTAGCACTGGAGGGAGCTGAATGAAGTATTGTGCAGAAATATAGCGCAGTAGGGCCACGTGAAGATTAGCACAATTTTCTGAAATTGTCCCGTTCTTCGCATGCAAAACAGACTGCGGAATAACTAGAGAAGTCTGACCCAGTAAACGCTTTGGCTTGAGACCTAAGCTGCTGTTCTGTAGGTGGGCAACAGCTGTAATTGCTCTGCCGGCTGAATGCCAGGCTTCCTTCCCACTTAGCGTTTAACCACACTTCCACCCACCCCACCCCGCTTCCACCCCACTTAGCGTTTAACCATAAACGTAAGATGGCCGTCAACTACAGGCTCGAAGACGTACCTTAAGAATCAATGAGAGAATATCCGAGAGGCGAAGGTCGCACGGGGCTGTTTGCCCCTATGAAGTGAGCATTAATACAGCTTTTTCTTGGAAAAGTTGATGCGATTTCGTGAACATGATTGTAGGGCGCTAAAGAGCTACAAGCAAAGGAGAAACACACGCAGACACAAAGAGCACAACTAGCACTCGATTTATTGAAATGGAATATGGCGCATGGTGCATGTCTATTTGCAACATGCCCCGTGTTCTACTTCAATAAATCATAGTTGGCACTGTGATAGTTGGCACTGTGTGTCTGTGTGTGTTTCTCCCTTGCGTGTGCCTTTTTAGTGCCCAAAAAGCACGTTCCCAAAATCGCACCAACTTCTTCAAGAAGAACATTTCTTGATGATGTAACGGCAAAGATAATCATTCAATGTCAGGTTGTATCTCCTGCGTTCCGTGTGCGCAGGAATCGCACCACGCCCCATCATCTATTTCAATAAATCAGTTGGTACTTGGCACTGTGAATGTCCGTGTGTGTGTTTCTCTCTTGGGTGTCTTTCTTAGCGCCATAAAATTATGCTTGCCGAAGTGAGCACTGAATAAATTTGCCATGCGATGCACGTCGTTGCTTTGACGTTATGTCGACACGAATTTAACACACAGAAATTAGGCCGTTAGAGAACGTTAGAGAGGACAGCGCTTGTCCTTGTCGCTTCTTTCTGTTTTCCGTCTATACTTTCGCGCAGCTTATGTCATTGAGGAATACCAACGAGCCCGGTCTCACAGCTTGCGTGAGAGAACGTCGCCGCGCTTACCTCGAACTTCACGTCGTATGATGCCTGCAGCACTTCAACTGCAGTGGGCCCAAAAACACCCGAAAATTATGTGACAGCGCAGATGTAGGTCACCTTGCAAGGTTTCCTACCCTTGTGTAGTGTGGAAGAAGCTTTCCAGGTTCTTAATGCTCTGAACATCTTGGCGCCACACAGCAGAATGAGGGGGATCCATATTGGTCCAAGCACTTTTGGTAGAGGAGCGTTCACTCTCTGTTATCCCATGCTGAGATGCGGGTGCTGGTAGTAGGGCCTTTTTTTCTCCGCCATCTCTGCAGCGCAGGACGTCTATCTGGCGGAACGAGTACACAACTCGTACGACAGCGAGAGACCACACAATCTCCTTTTGAATAAACTGCGTTTTATTCGTCGCCTCTCATCCCATGCCTCGTGGTCCGCGGTTGATCAGGCGCAGACCAATCACCGGTCAGAAGTAGAACCGTTCTTCAAACGCAATTTGTCGCTCCACTCTCTGCTTCTGGCTACTTACCTTAGTGTGTGCACGTGCAAAAATTATTTTTATGCATGGCTCCTTGTCATATTATATGAAGTGCCGTGAAAGCCGGTCCCGCACGTTCACAGCAGCTCTGCAATATGGCAAAAAGAACAGGCTATGAAATGTCGAAAGCTTAGCGTTTTTACATCATCCCTGTAAACACAAATGTACCCCTTTCATTTATGGTGAGACTTTCATTACCAGCCAATTTTATGCCCACTGCAAGATGATGGTCATTCCCACAAATTCATTTGTCTTCAATTCACTGCTGCTGTTTCCCTTCCTTCGGCATTAAGGATATAGGTACAGGAACTGGACGAACTATTCCTACTGCACAACCAACCACATTTTAAGCCTTTACCTAAATGTGCACGCCACAAAATTAGCAAGCTGGTTGTCAATTTTATCCTGCCCTACAATTAAATTATTTGATGCAACGTCGCATAGCAGCTTGCCCTTGAGAGCTGTCACAGAGGGGGCCTCAGAATTGATTTCAACTATTGAAGGTTGCAAAAGCCTACTGAATAGGCCTAATTTCTGCCTTGTGTAACGCGAACGAAAAGTACACGCAAAGTTTGTTTTGCGACGGGACAAGTCCTCACATAATGAACTTATTGCGCAACACGGGTTCTCAGGTTGCATGCATAACCATTATGCGATTTTACAGATAGGACATCTGTTGCAATTTACATCGTGGATTGAAAGCCAGAGCCATGCATGTCGTTCAAGGAACAACCCAGATTCTTCAACCCGTTTTCCTTCTCCTATAGTTTCCACCCAGTCGTCAGTGTCCGCGTTCCATGTAGACTGTATGGCGCCCTCGAGAGGACAGAGTCCTTCATAAAATAATTATACAATGCAATGCAGAGCTTCACTCTATTCTCAGTGGCCTCCTCAAAGGCTCTGAAAGGTTCTGGAAAGATGCTTCACTTGCTTGCCATGATACCAAAGGAATTTTCAACGAGCTACCTTGTTCGACTCCGACGGTCATTGAATGTGGCTCGCATCAAATACGCCTCATTCGTTGCTCCATCAGGTCGGTTTCTTTGGATACTTAGGAGAAATTAAATTACAATGGCTGCGGCACTTCTTTCGTTATCTTGGAAAGACTGCCCGTTTTTTTACCATATCTCACGCAAAGAATACCTAACAGTTTATGTCTCTTCTACCCAAGCATTCGTGCAAGCTCCTGTGCCGGCATTAAAACAAGAGCATGCTAATAAAGAAGTGGCTGCCCGCCTCTCAAGACCGCATATCGCAGCGTGCATGGGACAAGTGCAAAAAGGTGGCAGGCCAAGGCTTGCTCATGCACAACAATCTTGACATAAGCGTCGGCTTTTCTTACATCTTTGAACCTAGTAAGAAAATAACGTGAAAACTAAAGCTGTAACTTTCTGTCGAGAAGCCCGTGGAGCTGGAGACATGGCGCTTCTGGCAGTACTCACGATCCTGCTTTGCAAGGCGCCGCGCCTTATTTTTCTCTTAGGAGTAACATGTCCTAGATGTATATGTCGTCTGCTTAGGTGCTGTTCAGGGGCTGCTAATGTGAAAATCATACTGTTACCAGAACTGCGGCTTTGCCAACATTGCGTCAGTGTTATGCTGCTGATTTATAAACAATTTAGTCTAAGCGAAATTTTGTTGCAATTCGCCTAAAGACAAACAATTTACAGTTGTCCTTTGGAGGTATTTTATTAATTCTTATATGGCCTGAGATATATAAACTATACTAGTCTCAGTTACTTCACCAAGTATATCATGGAATGTTTACTGCAGGCTTTAGGGATTACAAGGGCACGTTTACTAAATTATGTGTAATTCGTTTGTGCATTTAGAAAACGTCGATTCATGAAGCATAGTTTCATAAGTTTTTAAAAATTGTAGGCTTATGCACTAGACGCGGTCTATACTGAATAAGTATCTAACCATGTCCCCATCTATACTTGCACTTCCTGCTCTGTAGTACAAAGTAATGTAAAGCTGTAGCTCGCACCACAAGCAGCCATGTGAACGACACTGAATGTCTTCTTGTAGTTAAGGTCGGTAAAGCAAGAGTTACTGGGACATTCAATGTGGACATGATTCCCATCAATGCTCCACACAATTTGGAAAGTTCCACTTGTGTTCCATTTTACCACCACTCAAAAAAAGGGACATGAGCATAAGTACATTGGGCAACATGCTACATGTCAATCTGCAACTGCGCAGCTTTGCAAAATGTTGTTTCCCCAGTGAGAAAAAATTTAGATAGATGTGAAATGAACAGCTGTCAAATATTTCATTCCACTGCATGCCGTTTAAAATGTTCATTATTTTCCTCGTCAACTTGCTTGCTGTTTCACATTGTGCAGCCACAAAATTCAGCTGTATTGAGCAGCTTAATAAAGTGAAATAAGTGGTTATAAATACCAGTTCAGTGTTGTGGACTGTGCTGTGTATCAGCTAACTAAAGGCAAACTAGGCATTCCTCCCACCCCTTAACTACAGTTTTCACAAGCACGTAGGACTTGTCATCACCACGATCATAGCTTAACCCATACTAACTAACGCGCATACTAACGCTTTTAGGTTTTCATTTTTCCCGAAAGCTATCACCGAGTGGAATGTTTTACCTGTGGGCGTGCTATCGGCGGATGGCTTCTAACAGGCACTCCATGATATATTTTAGATAGTGTAATATTGCGTACTCATTATTTGTCGAGTACCCCAGCCTCGTCACGCGTAATAGCGTAAAAAATATTCTTACTTTGATAATTAAGTTAAGACATTTCATCGTTATAATAGTGTAAATGTAGAATATTGGTAGCTTTATAAGTGATAAGGAACAATCTAAACAAAAGAACAATTAAAAATAAAATACCCACAAATATACGTAGGCTCCATAGAAAATGCGTGGGGAAGCTTATAGTAAGAGTGGCTCAACTTGAAATTTGGGGGTGGGCCTGCCTGAAATATGGATGAGGGGGGGGGGGGCGTGTAGAACTCATATTTGGGGTGGGTTCACATATATTTGGGGGTGGTCCAGCTTAAATTTGGGGATGGGCTAACTTGAAATTTCGACATAGGTAAACTTGCATTGGAGGTGTGCCAACTTGAAATTCGGGGGTGGGCAGACCAAAATTTAAGCGTGGGCCAACTTGGAATTCGCAAGTGGGCCAACTTGAAATATGGAATGGGGGGCGGGCAACTTAAATTTTGCTGTGGGCAAACTTGAAATGTGGGGTTGGGACAACTTCAACTATGCATGTGGGACAATTGATGTTAGAGGTGGGTCAATTCGAAGTTTTGGCTGGGGGTGGCAAAGCTGAAGTTTCGGGATGGGCCAACCTCGACCTCTGGGTACGGCAACAAGAAATTTGGGGGTGGACCTACTTAAATTTAGCGATGGGCCAACTGGAAATTTGGTTGTGGGTCAACTTGAAATGTTGGGGTGGCGCAATGTCCATGAAAACGCTGCTGAGCGTCGTTCGAGTTATGAACTCCTCCCGACCAAGCGAGCGCGTCGAGACACTTGGCGCGGTTTCATTGGGCCTTACCGAGGCGCAGTTAGAACGCAGGCGAGAGCTTGCGCGGTCAGTGAATGCGCGCTTAGCTTGTGAGAGCGACAGCGAGAGCGAAATCACATCGCGACCGATGCACTCTGCCCTCACACAACGCCTCATGCGCTACTGCGGCAGCTGGTGCTCTCCTTCGCCCACTCTGCTCCGTCGAGGTGCGCTCGTGCCGGGCGTTGCGGCCGAATCCGTGCGATCGCTTTGAAGGAGCCGTATGCGGCGAGGGAATCTGACAATTGCCTGCTAAAGCCTAAGCGATCTTTGCCACCGGAAAGACCATGGGTAGATGCGCATAAGCTGAGAAGTGCAAGTAAGCAAAACTAAGCAAAAGCGAAATCACAACCGAGCCAAACAATGCTTATGCATTGGTAGACAATTCTGAGAATTTCTGTGCGGTGCATCGTGCAAACATCATTTTATGTATTTTTTTCTAATGATGTTTACCTGCCTTTGTATTGATTTTGATTATTCTATCTGCTGCCCTTCCTGCTTGGACGTAAAGCAAGGTCTGTGTAGTATTGTTGAAGTATAGAAGAACGCTGGAACACTGCTCTCTGCAGATATGTAGCCTGATAAATGCATGATAATAAATTTACTTAATTTTGGCTACATAGCATGCAAAGAAATGGCAATTTCAAATTCATGAATTTTTGCATTCTTCCATTTGTTGCTGGTTTGGGGAACCTGGCGTAATTAGCGTGCAGCACATTCCACAGTGTTCCTGTTGCTTCTTTCGCAATCAGCGCTGCAGTTGACCGGCTTGTGAAAAAAATTATATGACAAGCTCCGACGGCGTAACGCGCAAAGCTCGCATTTTTTTATATATCCGTTCCCCCTATGTAATACTCCTTCGGGGGTATTTAGGGGTATTGTGAAATAAAATAGATTGTGCAGGAACTTAAAAAGCAAGCATATCTAATAGGATAATATACCAATTGATAAATAGCATTCCTGAGACAATGTAAAACAAACAACAATGCGATATGCACACCTGGCAAAAAGCATTCTAGCAATGCAGGCAAGTGGCAGAGCAAATTCTTTCACAACGGTACTTTCGCAGCAAATTAAGGAAGAAGAACTGTCAAGCTTTACCTGACCGTCATAGCAAGCCAATCATGCGGTAAAATCGGGTCTTGAAATGGTGTACCTTGGCATTCAGCGGAAGGTCTGCCCAATGCGAGCAATGTGTCGAAGGTGTTCGGTGGCATCCTCATAAATATTCGCTTTGATCGAACCGGTCGTTTCATTTTTTAAACGAAGCCTAGCACAAACGCGAAGAAAACTTCGCCACTTGCTCTCAATATAGGCTTCATCCTCGGCGCGAAGCCCAGACCTAAGTGCACTTGCTTGTCCCTCTATGCTTCTATAGTTCCAGCTTGGTCGCACTCAAAACCTTCGCAGCCATGCCTTTTGAGTGCGCCGATGCCAGACTGTAGCAGGGAACACGCCTGAATGATGGCATTCAACATATAGTTGAAATGCCAACTCTGTCGTCGCCGGTACCATGCATAGCAGCGCTGGCCGAACGGAATTTGGTGAAGTGTCCAGCAGACGCGCGGGGTGATGAGAAAAGAGCGGGAAGTCTCATTGGATCACGTTCATGCTGCAAGAATTGATCGTGTCACGTGATGGCCGCACTGGCAAAACAATGCGTGCAGTTTGATCAGCTCTTGCGTGGCAGACGTTCAGCAGTTTCGGAAGCCGACGCGCTTGCCGCTCACGTGGAGGGGCTATTATGATGACCATCCTATTATATATTTTGCCGCACCAGAACGGGCCAGCAAAAAAATTAACTTGCTAGCTTAGATCTACGTGCCGGCGCTACAGTGAGGACTCAAATCTCAGGTCATTTAAGTTCAGCTTTCACTTTCACAACTAGTAATCAATGTCTTCCCTCCAATTGAACACAAAACAACAACAAAGAAGGCAGAAACATCACCAACCATAAGTCATTTACTGTTCTTTCGTGCTGCTGAGTCCGACGACTGTGCGATTACACTTCAGGCATTGAATTGTGCTGTCACCTTCTTTTACCGATTGCACCTAAAGCCATTAAGACTGCAAATTTCAAGATAGATAGATAGATAGATAGATAGATAGATAGATAGATAGATAGATAGATAGATAGATAGATAGATAGATAGATAGATAGATAGATAGATAGATAGATAGATAGATAGATAGATAGATAGATAGATAGATAGATAGATAGATAGATAGATAGATAGATAGATAGATAGATAGATAGATAGATAGATAGATAGATAGATAGATAGATAGATAGATAGATAGATAGATAGATAGATAGATAGATAGATAGATAGATAGATAGATAGATAGATAGATAGATAGATAGATAGATAGATAGATAGATAGATAGATAGATAGATAGATAGATAGATAGATAGATAGATAGATAGATAGATAGATAGATAGATAGATAGATAGATAGATAGATAGATAGATAGATAGATAGATAGATAGATAGATAGATAGATAGATAGATAGATAGATAGATAGATAGATAGATAGATAGATAGATAGATAGATAGATAGATAGATAGATAGATAGATAGATAGATAGATAGATAGATAGATAGATAGATAGATAGATAGATAGATAGATAGATAGATAGATAGATTCTTCAATTCCCACGAATGCTGGCGCGCTTGCCGACTCCTGCAGTGCGGATTGTGCGGACTCCACACGGCGTTATCGTAACTTCCATAAAAAAATACTTGGTACGGGCTCGTTGGCCTGTTGCAAGAGACAAACCATTCTAGCGTCACATGCGCATTGCCAGTATTTACTCTACCTGAGCTTCGTACTTTGTAGCTTTTATGACAAAGAAGACGAGTGTAAGCGGAAAATAAAACATACTGCTTCCTTATCCAATATTGGTTGCACTGGGCAATGAAAGTAGCCACCTGCCTTACGAAAATTTCAGTTCACGCGCTGCCTTCAGCGCTAGCCGCAGTATATTTTGAGAGTTCAAAAATAGAGATAGAAGAAAAGGAAAGAAAGGCAAGGAGGTTGACCACATGGACGTGCGGATTGCTACCCTGCACGGGTGAGAGGGAATAAAATTAAAATATACACCTTTCTCGTTCTTTTTTTTCTTTCCTCCGCACAATCGGTGCCGCTGCTGCCACGAATGCGCGGAGGTGAGCGTCATCTGGTGATGGTGCAAAGAACCCAGCGGCGCACATGCTCCGCAGTGATAGGTTGGCCTATCGGGCAAGAGAACAACAGCCAGGCCGCAACCACGGTCACGAAACTCGGTGAGGTTCGCAACGAAAAGCATTGCTTTTGAAAGAGAAGAGGCGAAGGAGAGAGATAGTTCACTCGCACAGTAGTAGGCGTTCAGTCTTCAGGAACGTCTTTTCAGGCCCGCTGATTTTAGAAGAGACACATGAGGAAGCGTACCATTATGGGTTTGTGATTGATGAGGCCAAAAGGTCCCCATAATATTTGCCTCTTAAAGGGTTGACCACTCATTTCGCTGAGTGCGCTCCGAAAAAACAGGCGTTGGAAGTGAAAACGGTGCAGTGGCAGCAGAGGGTACCCTCGATACTCTCCTCACACCTCACAGTTACAGCGGTCGCATCTGCGAGAGTCAGCCGTTCCTATGAGGAAGGAGTATGAGTTTGCGAAAGCTCACAAAACTGAGCATGGCATTTCAAATCAAATCAAATCAAATCAAAATCGCTTTATTTCAGGGTATTTCCTGCGGAGACAGAGACTAAAGGCTGAAATAGCCTGACTGGGCCCCTGCCCCCGTTCAGTTCATACAGCGTTTACGCGTACAATAACATATACAGTAACGTGCACATTATATTAAAATTACAGTTGCACTCAATGTACAGCCGATGAAGGAAAGAAAGTGACTTCTAATATATCAGATAAGAAGTATGAAATGCATACATGTGTACATAGATCACGCAGATAGATATACATATAGAAAAGGTCACACAGGATTCATGTGTTATATAGCTAGGAGACCCTTTATCCTGTTACAGATATGTAGATAACGACTATATACACCAGTACATTGTGCTGACAAAACAGAAAAAAAAAGAAAATCAGGAATGTCATGGTCATAGTAGAAAGTAATGCAAAACAGTCTACAATACACATCCTGTTCTGACAAGGAACGTTTTGTACATTCTTTTAAGTTTACCACGGCTGTCTGCCCAATTTATTATGTCTTTCTGTTTATTTAGAATCTGTATAGCTTGATACGTTACCGATTGTTTCCCGTAATTTGTCCTAATCTTCGGAAGCGTCCTCCTATGCTGCCTAAACCCGTACTTATGTTCAACTACCATATCACAGTCTTTGTATATGTTTGTTGTGTGCATATGTTGCACTAATTTATAGAGATAAATTTGATTGGCCATAAGCATGTTGTGTTTCAGAAATAACTCCCTGGTAGGTAAGTCACGCATATCTCCTGCATAATTTTCAAATATACGTAGCACGCGCTTTTGTAGTACCGTTAATCTATTATAGTTGCGCTGAGTGGTGGTGCCCCATACTAGCGAACAGTAGGCAATCTTAGAATATACTAGAGTGTAATAAAGAGTTTTTTTTTAGCCGAAGAGGTATTAATGTAGAAATCTTTCTAATACATCCTATTGATCGAGCTATATCGACTACCAAATGGTCGACGTGACATGACCATACCAAAGACTCTTGGAACCAAACACCTAGGAATTTTTGCTCAGGTGTTTGCTGAATAATCTCGGTTCTATACGTAATATGCATGTCATGTTGGTCGCGTTTATTTGGAGTGGAAAAAACGATGTATTTAGTTTTAGAGGCATTTAATTGTAGACAATTATCATTTAGCCATTTGGATAGGTTTTGTAGATAATGATTAGTCTTTTCTTGAAGTTCACGTTTTGTCCGTGAAGTAAAAAATACGTTAGTATCGTCCGCAAACATTACTATATCAAGGGTGATGTCAATCTGAGTTATGTCATTAATGTATAACAAAAACAGGGTAGGACCTAATACTGATCCTTGGGGTACTCCATTTGTTACATTTAACGACGTCGAGGAATAATTATTAACATCTGTAAATTGGAAGCGTTTCTCAAGGTAGCTGGTTATTAATTTCAATGACATGGCACGTATTCCATAACACTGCAGTTTTAAAAGTAGAATATCATGATTCACCGAATCAAATGCTTTCCGCAAATCTAGAAAGAGACCTAAAGTAAAATCCTTATTTTCAATACCTTGAATAATTTTCTCCTTTGCACGAAGTAGTGCCTGTTCAGTTGACTTGTGTTTTTGAAATCCGAATTGCGAACTAGATATGATATTATATTTCTCTAAGAACTTTGTTACGCGATCATTAATTGCCCACTCAAAGACTTTTGATAAAACAGGTAATACCGATATTGGCCGATAATTTGTAAGGGCGTTTTTGTCTCCGGATTTGTGTATCGGAACAACCCTTGCTATTTTCAGTTGGTCAGGGAAGATACCAGTATCGAACATTAGGTTAATAATATAGGTGAGAACGTTTTTTAGCAACTTGGAAACATACTTCACTGGCTCAGCCCTAAATTCGTCATAACCAGCGGCGACATTCTTTATTCTATTAATTAACTCTTCAGTCTCTTGCGGGGAGACGTGATACAAAACAAACGAATTTGGTAAAGAACTGATGTGTCTTGTTGGTTGTTGACTACCTAAAATTGCGGTATCTGCCTTTCCTGACTGTATAAAGTACTCATTGAATGTGTTAGCCAAACACTGGCCTGTTATCGCATTTCCATTGATCTCAATCTCTTGTACGCTGGTTATGGCATTCTTTCTGCTTGTCAATCCGTTTACTGTTTCCCATATCTTTTTTACATTAGTTTGATGGCGAAGAAACAAACTTTCATAATAATTTTCTTTTGCTTTCTTTAGATCTGAAGTTAGCTTATTTCGAAGCTTCTTGAACTCCTTAAATTGGTTTACATCGCGCGTACTAATAAAAGTGTGATACATCGCGTTTTTTCTCTTATTCTTCTGTATAGTGCAAGGTTAATCCAAGGTTTTCTTATTGCTTTTTTATTCTTTCGGCCACATTGTAAAGGAAACGCGTCATCATAGCTTACTTTTAACTTCTTGTAGAATTCCTTGTAAGCATCATTAGGATCACTGCAGTCATACACGCTAGACCAATTTATGGCCTCCACTAACGAAAAAAATTTTTCAAGCGATTTGTCGTTTATCACTCGATATTTGCTTACTTCGAGATGTCTGCGTGTGAACTGATCAGTAACGCAGAACACGGGTAGATGATCACTTATATCGCAAACTATCACTCCACCTATTAATTCTGATACACTGATATTCGTAACACAGATGTCTATGGCTGTAGCTGTTTTAGGGCCAATGCGTGTGGGAACCGAAATCAAATTTTCACATCCGTATGACATAATCAGGCTCTTGTAATTCATCGCGTACTGGTCATTACTAGCTGTGTTTATATTTATATCACCAACAACAAAAAAAGGTAACTTGTTTGTCTGAAAAACCTGCATCAATTGCTCAAGAAAATCTAAGAACTCGCGTTTAGAACCAGCTGGTTGCCTATATATGGCAGCAAGCTGAAATTGAGATGTTTTTATAACTAAGCATTCAACATTTGCATTTGTAATTGTGTATTCCTCAATAATGGTGTAAGCATAGCTATGACTGATATATACCGCCACGCCCCCTCCTCTTTTCCCTACGCGGTCCAAGCGTATGCAGGTGTAATTATTAATGTCGGGTGTATCATCGGTAATCGTCAGCCAAGTCTCCGTAAGAACAATTACGTCAAATCTCAGAACGAGAGACTCAAAGAAAATTTGTAGGCTGTCAAGCTTGTTTTTTATGCTTCTGGTGTTGAAATGAATCAGAGAGAAGTTACTTTGCTTGGTCTTAAATGCGGTGTTAAATACTTCTGCTGTGTAGACATCACACGTGCTCATCTATAGTAAAAAGAAAGCAAGTTTATAATTAGCGGATACAATCTTTAGTTCATTTTGGCAAGGTCATCGGAAGAAGTGATTCGCAGGACAGGACTATCTTCGTTTTTCCTTGCTAGGATCTTGCCACCTGCTGTCCACACAAACTTCCATTTGAGCTCTTTCTTCTTTGCCACTGTTGCTCCAAGCAGCTGCTTGTTGTGGCGTGTCAAATGTTCATTGACAAAAATCGCACTGTTAACACCAGCCAGGCCAACGTCTTTTGCGGCAATTCTCATTTTCTTAGCCTTGGCTAATATCGAGTCTCTCTTAGCACGCCTGACAAAACGAACAACAATGTTCTTGGTTGTTGAGTTCGCAGTTGGAACTCTATGGCATATATCAATGTCCCTCTCGTCAACTGCCTCTCTGACTATTTCACAGATTTTTCGAACGGCTACTAAAGAGTCGCACTCGTCCGGAACACCCTTTATCTCAAGGTTGTTACTTCTTTGATATTGTTCCAACTCTTGTAATTTCAGAGTTAACTGTTTGTTTTCAGTTTTAAGTTGTTGATTCTCAGATACCAAGCTTTTTAATTCATCTCTTAGCGCCTTTAGATCCCGGGTCACGTCTTTGACATCGTCACACGTGTCACTGCAGTGCTGAACAGACTTTCTCAGTTCCCTGAGTTCAGCACGCATTTCCCGCTTAAATTCTGCAATCAAGGCTGCTACATCACTTTCCCCCTCTTTCCCTTTCCCCGGCGTCATTGTACGATAGCACAGGTATCAACTTAATCGCTTTCATACAAAAAAAGACAACGACAACAGGTGTGTTCGGCAGCAGCGCAGAGTAGCAAAGACGATTTCGAAGCAAATCGACACTGATTCCTCACCTGCAAAGGATGCAGAATTGTCTTTAGCGTGTGCACACTTCAATGCGCTGCTGCCGAACTGGACGCCTGGGCTCAGTGGGACCGTATTTAAGCCGTCCGCCGTCGGGAAGGTACAGCGACGCCCCCAGCTATCTTCGTCACGTGGTAGAGCCTTGACGGTCGCAGATCTTGCCTGTAGCGCTGATTATCCCGGCTGCTTCTTGAGATGGCTGCAAAGGATGCAGAATTGTCTTTAGCGTGTGCACACTTCAATGCGCTGCTGCCGAACTGGACGCCTGGGCTCAGTGGGACCGTATTTAAGCCGTCCGCCGTCGGGAAGGTACAGCGACGCCCCCAGCTATCTTCGTCACGTGGTAGAGCCTTGACGGTCGCAGATCTTGCCTGTAGCGCTGATTATCCCGGCTGCTTCTTGAGATGGCTGCAAAGGATGCAGAATTGTCTTTAGCGTGTGCACACTTCAATGCGCTGCTGCCGAATTTCGAACTTTGCATACAGGAATGTCCACAAAATCCTAACTTACTTAGCTCTGGGTTGGTCTTGAATATGTTGAACACGAATCACCATGTAATTGAGCAGAGTACTTCCATACAGAGTTCCAAATGAGAACGCCTGCGAGGATATCACACAATAAATTGCAGTCGGAAGAACTGGCCTACCACAGGAGTTCATGGCCACTTGAGCTGGTACTCGTTGTCATCCTACAAACTACCATCACCGCACTTAGCGCGAAGGCGCCACCACTCACGAACGTCCCGGCCTGTCGGAACTTTCCCCTTGTGAAGGTCGTGCAGAGCAACGCACATTGGGCACAGGTCATCGTCGAGTGTGGTCACGGTAAAGTTGCGTTTCCAAGCGAAGTATTCCTCGTAGGCGGCAGGATGGTTCAGCAGGTAGCGAAGATAATCGCTTAGGTGGCCGGGACGCATTTCCGCCCCGCTCACCACAGAATGGGGTGGCAACTGGCGCCTCAACTCCTGCGATACAGGCGCACGACCTCGCCTGAGCATGTGTAAGTATGAAGGCAACGGCTTTATCATGATGGGAACTAAGTCGTGCTTGAATGCCTCATATATGAGCTCGTCGGCGCTCTGGAAGCAGGCTGGCGTCTCCGTGACTATGATGAAATTGAAGTGCCTGGCAACGTACGCGACGCAGTCCGCCAGCGACTCGCAATAACTGGCACCGCAGCTTGGCATCACGTGCATTTCGAGGGACCTCGCGACATACGTGAATACGCAATTGTGTACACTACAGTCGTTCACTGACACCATCCACTTCTGCCGTTCTTCCTCGAACATTTCCTGTTCACAGTCGGCAGCGATCCAGGCAGCGTCCCCTCTTGTCTTAAGCATAGCCGACCTCTCGCTAGCATTGAGTCTTCCAGGGGGCAACGGCGAGTGGTGGGCGGCCGGGGAGCGAGGACGAAAAGACTTGTATTTAACGTTGACGTGGGCGTCTTCTCGACTGCCCATAGTCCAGTTGAAAAGTGCGAGTGACTCATCAGAATTACTCGAGGATGATTCCCGTTTCCCAAAGTGACCTTCGGCCAAAGCACCGATGTCAAGCGCAGGAGCCTTGCGCGCCCACAATACCCACAACTGGGGAATGGCACGCTGAGTGGGAAGAAAATTAATGTTCACGCTGTCGGCAGGAAATACGATGGCGTCGCTTTCCATCACGAGGCGCTGGTCGTACGTCACTGTGCACTCATGCTCCAGCAGGTCGTCATCCCTGTGGTCGATTAAACGGCACGCGATCCTTTTCTGGTTAGAAATGGAGGCTCTCGGCCCCGCCATAACGGTCGCTGGCTTGACGACGCGTGGATCTGCCGCCGGCTCAGAAGATCGGCCGATCCACACCATGATTCGAGGGACTAAGAGATCGTCAACACGAACAGGCCAGGGATTCCACGGTTGCTGAAGAAGGATGGTCGGGGTAGGAGCTGTTGCTCGAGGTCCCGGTGTGCCGAGGAAGGTAAGGGAAAAGAGACCACAGATTGTACAGCAAACCGCCCCATATATAACCGCTTGACATTTTGTTTGCTGGTACTGAAGCACAGTAGCTGATTTGTTTATAGGAGGCGCTTCCGGTAAATTTGCAGGAACGTCTGGTGGGTTTGGTAGTGCTCCTGGTGGGTTCACAGGGACATCTGGTGGGTTTGGGGGTACTGCCGGTGGGTTTACAGGTGCTTCCTGATGGTCACCTGCTGCATCTTCAGCGAGATCATCTTGACCAAAGTCATTCACAGGGGGACCGGCTTCGACCACATCAAAAGCGATGCTGCGAAGAGTGCATAGTTGTTTATATTAGATACAGGAAGGAAAATTTGTCAAAATAGGCATCAAGCACACCTCGCAAACCAGAGATAGTAGACGGTTAGTTTGCAAAGGAGTACTATGAGATCAAATGAGAGAAACAAGATGGAAGAGAGCAACTGTGCAGTGATAACAACAAAGGCAGCGCTTGAAGCAAGAAGAAAACACTTAGTAGGAAGGAAAATGTGGGTGACAACACGAGTTGTAAATGTTTTACCACCGTCACTCGATATAGGCGTCTTAAAAATGTGCCACGAAATATATAAATATATTGTCATTGTATTGCATTGTTTCCTAAAAGCTACTACACCACGGCTCGGGACGATGTGAACTGCAATGGCACTTCATTCATTGTTGCAGAAGTTACTTCTGCAAGGTTTTAGTGCATTATTTTGAAAAAGAATAACGCCGACAATACGAATGTCCATTTTCCTTCGCGCCGAAGCAAAAAAGTAATATACTTCTGCTGTCGGTTACTTGTTGTTCTGGCATTCTTCAGCCAACGGCCAGTCGTGTTTTGCGCGTAGAGAAACTACACTTTTTCAATTGCTTCCTTTTGTCGTCACACTGGTCATACCATCTTTGTCCTTCCATCGACGCCATTCCTTCCTCGACATTCCATCGTCGTCACTGAGATACAGCTGCCGACATGCCATCGTGCTCGTGAGCAACCTTAGCAAACAAGTGTCATAGCAAAGTGGGACGATACCCGAGTATGTAGCATATAGCCGAAGAGACGTAAGTCTCAGAAAGACAATTAGAGATATTAAACAAACGCTACTTCAGAAATACACTGTATTGCTACACATTGTTCTAATGCTAATCGCTTTACCGTTGACAGTCACCATGAGATGGGTTCTACTGTAATATTTTTCTAACATGCAGCAGCAAGGAAGATATGGAAATTACCGCGCAGACCAGCAATATCGCTACAGGAAGGGCGCCGCGCTGCAATAAAATAATAGAAGAGAAAATAAAACAAAATCTGTCTACACAAGTTTACCCTGGCAGTGTCTCCTTGTTGTATAGAGTGATGTGAACCGGGTGCAACATACCACTTTCTGCTCGCTTACGGGCGATCTTCCTCCATAAGAAAATGGTTTCTAAAGGATCCTATAAGGAAGCTCGGCCTCAGCATGAATGTGCCCGTACTGCTTTCCTTTTGAGTTTTCAGGTTGGAGTACAGCCGCCCTAATGTTTGCAATGTAATGAAAGACTATTGTGGGCGGCTAACGTCTGCGTTCCGAAAAAAGTACATTTATAATTGCATTTTACTAAGGCGAAATCCTTAAGGGGCCCGTTTCAATAGTACATACCCGAAAAAAGCGGCGTCTAGTCCAGTGAGACAAAAAATATCATCATCAGGAGTGGCTCATAGCCCCGTAAGCAAGCAAAGATGCATTTATTGCTTCGTTTTCTTTATTATTATTATTATTATTATTATTATTATTATTATTATTATTATTATTATTATTATTATTATTATTATTATTATTATTATTATTATTGGTGTGCCGACTTTATACTACGTCAAAAACCATGGGGAAACTCAAAGCGATAGCCGTAGAGAAAATTGCGACTTTCGTGCCGCAATACGCGAAAGAAAAGATCAAGTACGGTTTTTAAACCGGCAATTCGAACAATTCAGGCGTGACCTTCAGGCTGTCCTCTATGAAAACAGAGTTGAAACGGGAAGCCCGCAAATTCCTTCAGATATATTGACAACAGACTAACCTAATGTGATTAATACTCGCGCCGATGCTACCGAGGAATTGAAGGGTGACACAAAAAATTAGGGCGTTGTTGCACCCTTCTATAGTTTGAGACACACTTTGATAGAGCCTACATGGCGCTAAGATATTGAGGCATGCCTCTCTTTGCCCACATGAAAGGAAAGCCAGAACAACGTGTTTATTCTGGTCACGAGTCGTCAAAAGTGGGACCGCGTGCTTCAAGAGGCAAAGAAATGCATATGTTGAACCTGACCGTGTTGCTGAAGCTGCGCACAATGGTTCTAGCAGTCAAGGCCAGTCTACAGATAAAGTCCAATGTTTCCACAGTGCACCTGTGTCTCAACTTGAAGCGCCTGCTGTCTGCCGTTGTTCCATGAAAGCGCCCACTCAAGTGGCAATTTGTATGGCCATAGAACAGTCCAATATTCGCATAGAAAGCTGACGAAGCTAATGCTGTTTGAAATGTATTCTCAGGATGACTTCGCTAAAACAGCTTAAGCTTTACTCTTTAGCCGCTGCACTACATAGTTCCCTGTCGTTTAATGCTCTGTCTTTCTTCGTCCTCGTGTCTGGCATACTTACTGGTTAGCTTCCTAGTTCTTTTCCGCCATTGTGAGTCAACGCTCTTTCTGTATACGTATTTAAATACCTTAGTTGCCCACCTGTTATCGTCCAATTTCCTCAGACGTTTTTCGTATAGGATTTTACTCTGAGCTTCGGGTGCTTCGAACGATGCCCAGCCCATATCCCCCTGTAGTGCTTCGTTTGTGGTTTTCCCGTGGTCACCTAGTGATAATCTTCCCACAGCTCTCTGATTTACTTCTAGTCTCCACTAAACCTCTGCCCTTAAACACAGGTCCCCATCCCTGAAAGTAAGCCCCGGCACCATTACTCCTTTCCAAATACCTCTCAGTACCTCATACCTGTTGTACCCCCACAATGCCCTATGTTTCATTATCCCGGCATCTCTTCGCCCTTTTGCTATGAGGGACGGTTCGTGCTTTTCCATGTACATCTGCGCTTTGTTTATCCATACCCCGAGATATTTGTATTCGGCCACTCGGGGTATTTCATGGCCTTGTATTGTAAGCTCCTGATCAGTTGTATCGTTGAAAAACATCCCACCGGACTTAGCTGCACGAAAACTGAAACCTAAACTGCCTCCTTCGTCTCCACAGTAAGTAACCAGAGTTTGCAAATCTTCCTGGCTATCTGCTAACAGTACAATATTGTCAGCATATATTAAACCCGGTAGTCGTTGCTCAACAACCTTTCCGCCTAATCTCTACAACAGATTATACCCTAGATTGCTTCGTTGTAACCTTCTTGATGATGATGATGTGTGGTGTTTTATGGCGCAAGGGCCAGGTTTGGCCAAAGAGCGCCATGACAGGTGGTAATTTTGACGATGTATTGTGGATGACATGCACAATGAACTCATCATGGTAGATGTGATACGGCTGTAAAAGGGCCTAAAATTTGTAGCTGTAAGTGGCGTAGAATATATAGTTGCTAAAATAATGACGGTGACTAGGCAGTGATGTGGGCTATGGCAATGGGTGGTCGTTAAAACATTGTGCAATAAAACAACACTGACACCAGAGTTTTAAGAGAGCCCTTGAATGCAGGGCTGTTAGTCACGTGCTAAAAATTACCTGGCCAAATGATTTTCAGGATGTCAGTTTCGTCTAAAAAATCTAAGACTGCTTGCAGTTTGAAAAACGGTTCGTCACTAAGAAAAAAAGCAGGGTGGAGAGGTATATTTTCGCGATATGCAGAAGGGAAATACTTTTTCCTCTCCGTTTCTATTGCAGGGCACTGGATAAGAACATGGATGACTGTCAGGCCATCGCCGCACCTACTACAAGTAGGAGGGTTCCCGCCAGTCAAGAGGTAGGAGTGAGTACTGTAAGTGTGTCCTATTCTTAATCGGCAAAGAAGTACTTCTTTGTACCGTGCTGTTTTTTCACTTATCCAATTCCGCAATCTTGGTTTTATAATATGTAACTTATTCAATGTTTGTGTATCCCACTCTGCTTGCCAATGTTTCCTCAATTTATGGCGCAGAAAGGGCTTGAGGTCTGTGGCAGGAATGGGGATGTTCCCATCTGTGTCGCTAAAACTCACTGACGTAGCGTTTTCGTCAGCAGCTACGTTGCCTTTTATACCTTTGTGACCAGGTACCCAGCATAGGATAATCACTTGGTTGCAGATATATGCGGAGCACAACAAACTATACAGCTCTTTCAAAACGGGATTCTTATGCTTTCGTAAGCTAATCAGGGCTCTCACGACACTTAGTGAGTCTGTAAAGACAACAGCCTTAGCGACATTTCTGCGCCTTATGTGTTTAATCGCCGAAAGTATACCATATGCTTCTGCCGTAAAAATACTGGTGTGTGGGTTTAGTGGCCCAGATGTTGAAAATGAGGGTCCGAGAGCTGCGTAAGCAACACCAGCAGGAGACTTTGAAGCATCAGTGTAATATTCGTCACAGGAATACTTCTCTTTAAGTTCTAGAAAATGCGATTGTATGTGAGCCTCAGGTGCTTGTTTCGATATTTCTAAGAAGGAGATGTCACATCTTATAGTCTGCCACTCCCAAGGCGGTGGAAGCCTTGTAGGAGGCATTAGGACATTGTGTAAAAGAGGGACCCCTGTGTTTTCTGAGAGTGCTTCCAACCGGAGGGACAGAGGAGGCCTAGTGGCCGGGCGGTTACGAAACAGCCTAGCAGTGGACAAGTCGCAGATAGTGGAATGGCAAGGATGTTTAACATCTGAGCTAACTTTCAGGGCGTAGGAGAAAGTTAAATATGTCCTTTGGTAGTGCAATGACCATACGTTTGATTCGACGTAGAGGCTTTGCACAGGGCTAGTCCTAAAGGCACCTGTAGCAAGGCGGATGCCTAAGTGGTGAATAGGATCTAGCATTTTCAAAGCGCTAGGTGCAGCAGAATTATAAACTATTGCTCCATAGTCAAGCCGTGTTAATATTAGACTTTTGTAAAGTTTTAAAAGGCACCGCCTGTCGCTTCCCCAAGATGTGCGTGACAAGAGCTTCAGCAGATTCATAGTCTTGAGGCACTTTGATTTCAGATACTTCAAGTGTGGCACAAAAGTCAGCTTACTGTCTAAAAGGATTCCTAGAAATTTGTGTTCATGGCTCACAGATAGCCGCTCTCCATTTAGATCTATTGCGGGGTCCGCAAGTATACCTCTCTTGTTAGAAAACAGGACGCATGTACTTTTTTGTGGGTTTAGCTTGAAACCGTTTTTGTCCGCCCACATACATAATTTATTTATGCAAAGCTGTACTTGCCGCTCGCAGATACTTAGGTTACATGATTTGAAACCGATCTGGATGTCATCCACATATACAGAATAAAACATAGTACGTGGTATGGCAGTCTGGATCGAGTTCATTTTGACAATAAAAAGAGTGCAGCTCAGCACACCACCTTGCGGAACACCAGCCTCTTGCGTAAATGGACGAGAGAGAACGTTACCAACTCTAACACGGAACGTGCGATTGGAGAGGTAACTCTGAATCACGTTCAGCAAGTTGCCTCGAATTCCCATTTCAGACAGGTCACGGAGGATTCCATAGCGCCAGGTTGTGTCGTATGCCTTTTCCATATCTAAAAATACTGATAGAAAAAATTGTTTGTGGACAAAGGCATCTCGAATATTTGTCTCGATGCGGACAAGGTGATCTGTTGTGGATCTACCCTCCCGAAAACCGAACTGAAATGGATCGAGTATCTTGTTGCTCTCAAGAAAATGGATGAGGCGACGGTTAATCATTTTCTCAAACAGTTTGCATAGACAACTAGTCAGAGCTATAGGCCTGTAACTGTTGCATGAGGAAGGGTCCTTGCCCTCTTTGAGGATAGGAATCACGATTGCTTCTTTCCAGGCAGAAGGAATGTAGCCGGCAGAGAACATGGAATTGAAGAGTGACAGTAGTGTTTCTTGGGTTTCAGGGTGTAAGTGTCTGATCATCTCATACACTATTCTGTCACTTCCTGGAGCGGACTTGTTGCAACAGTTCAGTGAGGCCTGGAACTCAGCCATACTAAATGGACGATTGTATGGTTCATTTGATGTGCTTTTCCGACCCAAATGCAGCTGTTCTGCTAGTCGCTGGTATTTTAGGAATGTTTCTGTGTAATGGGCTGCACTAGAAATGTGCTCGAAATGTGCTCCTAGACAATCTGCCTGATCCTCCAGAGTCTCTCCTCGTGTATTCAATAAAGGTAAGGGGTGAGTTTCGCGGCCTTTTATTTTGTTAACCCTGCTCCAGGCTTTTCGTTCGTCTGTATACGAGTTAATGCTGTTTATGTAGTTTTTCCAACTTTCGCGTTTAGCGCGGCGGCGCGTTCTTCTACCTTGCGACTTGATCGCCTTGAAATTAATCAGATTCTCTGTGGTTGGTGAGTTACGGAGGAGGTTCCAAGCCTTGTTTTGCTTTTTCCTGGCTTCCCTACACTCCTCATTCCACCATGGGATACGTCGTTTCGAGGGCGAACCATTTGTTTGGGGAATGCATACCGATGCAGCCTCAATAATGCATGCTGTTATGTACGCTACTGCGTCGTCTAAGCTAAGTTCAGAGATATCATTCCAGGGCAGCTGCGTTAGTTCGCGAAACTTTGTCCAGTCGGCTGAGTCGACTTTCCATCGAGGAAGATGTGCATGACAATCACCTTGTTTTTTAAGGTTTAGTACGATGGGGAAGTGATCACTGCCATAAGGATTATTAATGACATCCCACTGGAGATATGGCACAATTGTACTAGACGCTATGCTTAGGTCTATCGAAGAAAATGTTCTATGTGTAGGGCTGTAAAATGTTGGCTTTTTCTTGTTAAGCAAGCAGGCACTTGAAGTGAATAGGATGTTTTCTATAAGCCGTCCTCTCGCATCACAGCGCGAATCCCCCCACAGTGTGCTATGCGCGTTTAGGTCACCGACGACAATGTAAGGGTGACGAAGCTCATCAATAAAGCTTTGAAATGTTGCGCTAGAGAGTTGATAACTTGGGGGGATATATACAGACGTGATGGTAACTAGTTTATTGAATAGAACTGCTTCGATAGCCACTGCCTCAAGAGGAGTTTGGAGTTGCAGTTGCCGACAAGCAACGCCTCTCTCGACTATTATTGCGACACCACCGGACGATGTAACAACATCATCTCGGTCTTTACGGAAAATAACGTATTGCCTAAGAAAGTTTGTTTGTGTCGATTTAAGATGTGTCTCCTGAACACACAGCACCTTTGGGTTGTATTTGTGTAAGAGTTCTTTGACATCATCGAGGTTGTGGATCAGGCCTCTCACGTTCCAGTGTAATATTTGTGTATCCATCTTGTTTGTGTTTATGTGCTGTGTGTCAAGAGATATCACTTAGGTTGGTTCAAGGGACCTTTTCAGGCCCCTTGATGCGGGGTATTTCTTTTTTGTTGGCGCGCTCCAGGGAGCAACGCCGTGCCTTCGGCGTCTGAGACGCCGGAGAAGTTTTCGTTACATCCATCGCCTCGTCAGAGGCGCTGGATGACGCCCGCTCAGCGGGCACGCGCGGGGGTTTTTCAGGCCTGTCTGCGCGAGCAGTGGCCCTGGGACCGGCAGGCTCGGAGGTCTGCTGGCCCTTCGTCGTAGGGGGCGGAAGAGCCGTGGCTGCTCCCGCCTGGGGGGCTGATGGCGTAACCGCCGTCACATTCCGTGTGACTTGCGCGGCCGCCTGAAGATGTAGCGCTGCCCCCCGGCGCGCCACATCGGTGTAGGAAGGACTGGACTGATTTTGGAGTGCGAAACGCTTACGTGCCTCTGGAAATGACAGGTTCAGTTTTACTTTCAGTTCTATGATTTGTTTCTCTTTTTTCCATGTAGGGCATGATCGAGAGTAGGCAGGGTGGTCTCCTTCACAGTTGGCACAGTGGTTTGTTGATGTACAGATGTCCGAAGCGTGTTCAGAAGAACTACACTTGGCACAAGTAGCACGTCCTCTGCAGTTCTGTGACCCATGCCCAAAGCGCTGACACTTGAAACATCGACGAGGATTTGGGATATACGGTCTCACGCGAAGCTTACAGTAACCGGTTTCTATTGTTTCAGGTAGGTTGCAGGTTCCGAAAGTAATGATTATGTGTTTGGTAGGTATTTGCTTGTCATCTCGCCTCAATGTTATTCTTTGAACTTTGACTACGTTTTGGTCTTGCCATCCTTCAAGCAGTTCGCTTTCGCTCAGTTCGAGGAGGTCATCTTCTGAGACGACCCCGCGCACTGTGTTCATTGATCTGTGTGGGCCCACTGAGACGGGAATTTCCCCAAATGCTACAACTTTCGACAGTTTGTCATACTGCACTTTGTCGCGGAGTTCGAGAAGAAGATCGCCACTTCCCATCTTCGTTACTTTATAGCCTGGGCCAATTGCTTCAGTGAGAGATTTCGCTACAACAAAAGGTGAGATCATTCTGATGGTTTTCTTATCGTGCTGACTATGTACAACGTGGTACTTTGGGAAAGATTGTTTTGGCTGCATGAAGAAAGTGAATGTTTCATCGGTGCGCCCCCTCTTCAGGGAGCGATCAGGTAGCGGAGGAAAGTTATTTGCCATATAGAGCTGGGAAATTCGGCGGCGATGGTGGCCACCCACCACCGAGCCCAACAAGGGGACGCTACAAGGTTGGAAGATTACCTGCAGACGCCAGCCATGCATCGCCGCTATAACCTAATATATATATACCCAAGGCAGGATATATTACACACGGTTAACCCTTGCCGCCAGGAAATACGGAAGTAATAAGAAGTGAAGAGAAGACAGGAAAGATGTAAAAGTGGGAGAGAAAGACGAAGATTGGCGAGGAGGACAGGAAAAGGCGACTGCCGATTTCCCCCGGGTGGGTCAGTCCGGGGGTGCCGTCTACGTGAAGCAGAGGCCAAAGAGGTGTGTTGCCTCCGCCGGGGGGCCTTAAAGGTCCGATCACCCAGCATCGGCTCAACCTCCAGGATCCCCCTTTCCCCGGACACGGCTAAGCCGCGCACGGCTACACGCGGGAGGGTCCAACCCTCGTGTGCTCGGGTCCGTGGTGTCGCAACACACCAAACGCCTGCTTGCGCAGACGCCCCTGCGGGGCGTTGTAACCTTCTTTCCATACTTATCATATAAAGCATGAACAGCAGCGGTGATAGAGGACAACCTTGCCTTAATCCTTTGTGTACCTCGGCAGTTGTCGTACTCTTAATTCCTTCCCATGTTATTTCAACTTTATTTGCTCGATATATTTCCTGTAGAAAATCAACTACCTCATGACCAATACCTTCATCTTTTTATATGTTCCACAGGAGTTCCCTGTTCACGTTGTCGTATGCACCGCTTATGTCCAGGAAGGCTAAATACACAGGTCTATTTTCCGCCTAAGCTATTTCTATGCACTGGGTAAGCACGAACAGGCTATCATATCTAAGCGCCTGCGACTTCTGAAACCGTTCTGAAGTTATCTGAGTATTCTATTACTTTCTACCCATGAGTGAATTTTTTATTTCACCGCCTGCATCGCCAGCCTATATATAACTGATGTTATCATAATTGGTCGGAATGATTTTATGTTCTTCTTATCACCTTTCGCTTTATAAATCAAATTCATTTTACTCCATCTCCAGCTGTGCGGACTTAGCTCATTTGTTGTGACTGCCTCCGATGCTTTTATCAGCGTTTCCTTGCTTCTTGGGACAAGTTCATTAACTTGATTGGAATTTTGTCTATCCCACTGGCAGGCGTGCGGACACCAGCGGGAAGCAAAGCGTGCACTAGAGTTACTGTATATGCTACCGCAGGTACCTGTGGTAGCATATACAGTAACTCTAGCGTGCACTAGTCTCGCGCGCCCTCTCTCGTCTCGCCGAGTCACCAGAACGCCGCCCGCGCCTTCCCACAGAGCGCTGACAGCGCTCCGTTCTCTCACCTAGCCTATCTTCCACCGTGGCCTGAGTGTGGGAAGCTCTGCAATGAGAAAGGGCAGAATACTTTTGCTGTTGTGCACTTGAACGTATACGTTCGCTATCCAAGAAACATAAGGAATTCACCTCGCTCATTGACAACTTTCGTTTTAGATTCAATGTAAATATGTCGACTGAAACGTGGTGCAACGTACTTAACCGTTGTACTTAACCGCACATTAATAAATGACTACAGGTGATATTTAATTAGCAGAACGTATTGGAATGGCAAGGGAGCGGTCATGTATGTGCAGAACGCATGGAAGTGCACGACACGGAATGAATTCACCGCCTAGCACCAAGCTCTGAGGCGCTGAGCTCACGAGGCCAAACGCGTCGAGAATTTCTCAGAGGTGGCTGCTTGTTAAACCCGCATGTAACGAAAGCATGTTGTAGCATTATCGCTTATACCTTTGCATACCCGCCTGCCTTACGTGTCTATCGTTGGGTAGTGAATAAAAACGATTACTCTATCATTCCTCTGTCGCGGGCACAGATGGCGCATTTGTCGCGCCACGCATAACGCAAATGGAGCTACGTTTAGCTTCAAGTGCCGTTCACAAAGTCGTAGCTCGGCAGTTCGCTTGCCCATTCGAGCAGGGATGCTCGCGTTTGAGAGAGTTTACTACCGTAGTAGATACAGATTACCAAACTCATACTGGTGCTCATCAGGAGTTGTAAGGCCTACGAGTGTGCAATTTGTCGCAAAAAATTTCGCGCTAACTCGTCTATGCCACCGTTGACTTCGACAGGTAGGTCCATAAATGGCTTGAAGAGACTCGAGCAGCATGACAAAGGAATACTCAACCCACCTGGCCACGGTGGAGCATGTCCGCCTCCACTGGAAACGCAAGCGCAGGAGATCGAGACAAGCGCAGGAGCCCCAGATATATCTGGCAGGGCATCGGGCTTCATCGGCACAGGGCAGTCTCGGGCGCCGCAAGTTGAGGGCTTATTTGTATTTCCTTTTCTTGAGTGTATGTATATTTATACGTGTATAGGTAAATATTTGCGTATTCTGCCCCTCGTGCTTGGGCCCCCATTTGGGCCTGCAGTATTGTATATGAATAAAAAACAAACACCATATGCACGACAAATGGGACCACTGCGAATAGGGAGTGAGCATGACTGCAAAAGTTGACCGTAAGGCGCCCTCTTTCTAATGCTTTCTAAGCTTTCTAACGTGCGAATAACGGTTACTTGCGCATTTGTTTACATCATTTCTGTGCCTTATGCCTGTACACCATCTGCAGTACGCACAAAACGTTTCACGTACACCCCACTGCGGCTGCGTCCCTGATACAGCCTATACAATTTTTCTGTCTAGTTTATCGTTCTCCATTGCGAAATATCGCGCAGTTTTTAAACTTTATTTATGCCATGTCGGAATACACGTCGTTGAATAGATGCTGCCTTGTCCTTGCAGGAAAGTTCAATACTGGCATTTCTTTGTAAGGAAAGTCCTCAGCTGACCTGTTAAACAAATTATGTTCTTGTGAAGTTTTTTTTTCCCCTTTCTGTGTATCTAAGGAGATGGTGGCGCCCCGAAGAGGCGCTGGCTGTTCCTCTGCTTCGACGTGCAACAGAAATATGAACACTCCTGTGATAACAAAGCCATCGCGATACAAATGTATTCAAAAATGAGTTCCCGCGGGTATTTCACAAGTTGTGGCATAAAAACTGCTAGTTAGTGACTCAAATTCACAAGCTAGAACACAAGTGCAATTCAAACCGTGTGAAGAAAAAGAAATAAAAATTTATAAATGAGGAAAACAGAATCCACAAAAATATAAATACGAAAATCCGTATAAGAACCCGCAATAAACAATGAACATACAAGCTTGCATCTCTGGGATTTATGTCCCCACAAGTGTCGCAAACGTCGATGCCCGCATGAGTGAATATATTGTATCTATTACTCTTCACAAGTCCGACATCTTCCAACCTGTTTTAAATGTCAATTAATTTTCGGTGACTCTCCTTCCATCAAGAACTTCTACATATGCACGTACTGCCTGCGTTTCATTTGTTTCAGGCTGTTGGCTACGCTTGCAAAGGCGTCTCCAGCGGCAGCGGTCTTCTATCAAGAATCTATCATTTCAGTGACAACACTTGGCGGCAGCCTGAGTATTTGTTACAGTGTAAAAGAAGGTGCTCTATATCTTCCTCGGATTCTTCCCAGCTAGCTTTTCTGATCCTGTACAAGCACTTCGTGTAGGCTGTACTGAGCCGTAATCTATGTAATATTGTTTCTGTGGCGCTATACTGACCTTGACCGCTATGGTGAACTTATTAAGTTAATATGTCCTGAATATTGTGGAACATTGCGTTCTCTTACTAAGCCAAGTTTCTATTGTATTTAGGGCGCAGATTTTGTTAATAGCGCCAATCATCGTTCACCGCAATTACACAATCACTAGGTACCCACTGGCGTACTATAATATGCAGTCCGTCTTTGCCAATAGTCTACGCCTTTTGCATCGCATGTATTTTAAGCATCATTCGCTGAGAAAAAGCTTTTGTTTCTTATTGAGATTAGTGGTGTTTGATTATTGCTTAGCAGTGCCCGTTGTCGGAGTTGTCTTTGTGAACATATAAATTTCACTGGAGAGAGAATTGTGTAAAGTACGGCAGTAGGTGATGGAGTACTGGGAGACAATTTGTTAATTAATTTAATTTGTGAGTTTTCACGTACCAAAACTACGATACGAATATGAGACGCGCCGTAGTGTGTGACTGCGGAATAATTTTGACCATTTGGGGTTATTTAACATGCACCCAATCTGCGGTACACGGAACTTTTCTGCATTTCGCCTCCATCGAGACGCAGTCACCGCGGCTGGGATTCGAGCCCGCGCCCTAAGGCCTATACCAGCGCAACGCCGTAGCCAGTGCACCAACACGGCGGATTCAGACCATTTGTATGCTGCCTATTTGTTCTGTGCATGAAAAAACGGCTGGCGGCACTCGCCAATAACTACTGAGCTAGCGTACGCCTGAGGAACACCTTGACACAACCAGAAATTTTCTCCCTAAGAGTCCTCGAATGGTTATTTTAGAACTGCGTGAAAGGTCATGAAGGGCTGCAGCTGAGTATACAATATTTTGCCTGATGAGTGCGCAGTGTACATTTATTATTGATTATGTCGGGCCTCCCCATCTATTTGATGTTAATACAGCATCCACTCAAGTACCACCAACCAGTTCAACTATTTGAACTGCTCGATATATTAGAAAAATGATCCCCGGCATACCCCACATACAAGCCCAGTACACGTGTTGGCCACGAAGTCATGGAGTTACGTCAACACATGGCATTTTTTCACTCGTGATCCCGCGCGCGCCATGTGCATGCCTTGTGCGTGTTCTGAACATGACGTCAATGGAGATTTTGAAGCGGGGATCGGTAGAGGCCTTGCGTATGTTAGGTTGTGCAGTCGTGTGCTGCCATCTATCCGCATGTGCAATTCACCTCTTCTAGTTCACTACTATTCTTCTTCATGCATCTTGTTACCTTCTGGCTATAGACCCCAACCTGGCCCAAGCGGCGTTACTGACGCTGCTGAGCAATGCCACTCACGGGAGCAAATAACAAAAATTTGCGGCATAGTTCCGTTCATGATGACTGTCGACGGCAATGCTTTTAGCATCGGATACATGTAGCGACACGACGTATTACCACCATGGAAACTACTTATGTATGAGGCATGTACTGCAGCTTGACTCCTCTTTCGCACTTCCCTAAGAACACTCGGGCGCCATCTATAGCAACGCAGCCGCGAAGCCTGCGCGTAGCCACCGAAATGCATGGCGTGCCGGTGAGTGCGAACGCTCAGAAACGCATCGTGCAGCAGACGGGATCTTCTCTTGCTCTATTTATAGACACGCTGTGCCATCTATTAACACTGCCAAGAAGTCTACGCGTCGCCTCCGAGACCAGGAGCGCGGCGCGCTGGTGCCTGAGAACAATGAGAATTGTTGCCTCGCTTGGCCGCAGAGCCAGTGGCACATGCTCAGTGACCCAAGTTGTCGAGACGTGCATTGCAGAGCGGCGCATGCCCAGTGCATTCGTGGCACAACTTGTCAGAGCATTGGTGTGAGACGCACCCATGGAAATGCGGTGCGCACCCAGTGCACTTGTGGCGCAGCATGCTAAAGCGTTGGGCTATACTGTCCTTGAGGAACCCTCGCGACGTGGCTTCGACTCCACCCAGCTTCGGAGAAGTTTAAAAGATCTTTTTTTTTCGTCATTCTAAAGTGGCAAATTGCCAATGGCACAAACATAGTTACCTAATTCATCATCAAAGACGTTCGTCGAAGAGCGGCAAGCTCCTGCTGGTCCATACCCACTGACGAAAGTTGGCGTCAAAAAGTTTAATTGAAGAGCCGCACCTACCCGGTCCCGCATCTATAGTGACCCATTTCAGCGTAAGAGTTTCGTTGAAGAGTGGCACATACGTGCACACTGTCACATACTCAGTCATCCAAGTGGGTCCGACGGTTGGTTTCCAACTCTGATCCCTCCGCACGGCAGCCCGATGCACTACCCATTCGAGAATGGACTGCCCAGTGACCCCGGTGGGCGCGCAAATGGTTAGAGACATACACACATAGGTAGAAAGCTAGCCCCCCAGAAAGTCCCTCAAGGACCCTAAGAATACTAACGCATTAAAAATGAATTGTGAAAAGATTGTGGCAGAACCTATCTCACGATGAATGCTGACGCGAATACGACTAGCAGTGAAGCAAAGTAGAGGACACATCGTATTGCGAGCAGGAAGACACGTGATGTATGAGGCGTGAATGCCGCCTGACTCCTCTCTTGCCCTACCCTCTGGACACGCTGGATCATTCAACGACGGCGCCGCGAAGTCAATGAGTGGCCGCTTGTGCCAAGACACATTCAGAGAAATGTTTTTGACTTTATATGACACTGGTTCGATTCCGCCGATATATATATAATGGCACGCGCTAGTTACGCGAGCTGTCGAGGAAGAAGTGTGCGTGGTAGCTGCTGCAAAAACGAACTGTAAACGGCCGTTCGCTTAGAACTGTCTGACTGGCTTTTCCTCTCGTGACAAACTGGTGGAGGTGCTGGGTACGCATCCATCGTATGCCTACGGGTCCTCAACCAGAAGCTACCGACGCCAGTACCTCGGGGACGGCAGAAATCTATCGAAGCAGCCGTCGCCTCCAAGGTCTTCCACCGCAATACAGCCCCCTGGCAAGCTCCGTGAGGAAGATGTCAACAACTACCGCAAGCCAAACCGAGGGGATGCCAAATGCTGCCGTACCATGCATTCTCAACGCGCCTCGCACGCCTAACCCGTTCCATGGTGACGCCTTTGAGGACGTTGAAGACTGGTTGGACCATTTCAACCGGGTCGCCGCCTTTAACGACTGGGACGATCGCCGTAAGTTGAAGAACGTCTACTTTTCCCTTTTAGACGCGGCGAGAGTATGGTACGAAAACCACGAAGCCTCGTTTACCAGCTGGCAGGAGTTTTACCGACTGCTTTGCGAAGCCTTCAGCACTCCCGAAAGGAAAGAAAGAGCCGAACAGGCACTGTCTTCGAGGTTCCAAATGCCAAACGAAACCGTCGCCATGTTCGTCGAAGACATGACGCGATTGTTCCGTCGGGCCGATCCACTAATGCCAGAAGACAAGAAGGTGCGTCTGTTAATGCGAGGCGTAAAAGAACAGCTTTTCGCGGGCCTCGTGCGCAATCCTCCTAGAACAGTCTCTCAGTTCGTTCGTGAGGCAACAGTCATGGAACGTATGCTTCGGCAGCGGCTCTCGCAGTATGAACGCCAGACCACCATGACTGCTGCATGCTCTCTCGTACCTGCAAATGATGACAGGGAGTCCCTTACCGAGCTAATACGACAAATCGTTCGAGAAGAACTGCAGAAGTCCTATGCATCAGCTCCGGCACCTCCCAGTGCCGCGGTTCTTACGGATGTCATTCGGGAAGAAATCGGCAAAGTGGTTCATCCCTCGCCACCAACACGACCCGAACCTCCCACGTTCTCGTACGCGGATGCTCTTCGGGCTTCCGCGCCGTCGACGGGCCGTTTTTCGCAGCCGCCTGCTGGGATTTCCCGACGCTCCCCAAGTCCGATCCACCGCACGAACCCGCAAGCACCTTTTCATCCTGGTCCGCGCAAATCTACAGTATGGCGCGCCCCCGACAACAGTCCGTTGTGCTATCACTGCGGGGAGGCTGGTCACATGTATTGCGACTGCCAGTACCGACGGATTGGTCTGCGGGGATACCATCCGGACGCCCGTTGCCCGCGCTATGGCGAACGCCCGCACGACATCGAGCAATACCTAGAAAGTAACCGGCTTCCTCCTGCCCAACAGCGAAGACAGTCACGGTCGCCTTCACCTCGTCGGTACGCGTCACCAAACCGTGCTCGACCCGCCTTTGATTCCGCTGGAGTCAACGGTGGAAGCCCGCGCCGGGGAAACTGAAAACGGCGACCTCCGGGGGTGAGGCCGCTGTCATGCGAACCGTCAAATATCCTCCGCCGACGCCATCCCCTCGCGACGTACCGCTGACGCCTTCATTCGAAACTGCAAAAAGAACTTCTGCTGTTATTACTGCTTCAATCGACGGTTATCCGGTAACTGCACTTGTCGATACGGGAGCTGACTACTCGGTTATGAGTGCCTCACTGGCCACTCGGCTACGCAAGGTGCTGACAGCGTGGGACGGCCCACATCTGATTACGGCCGGAGGACACCTCGTGTCACCCATTAGACGATGCACCGCCCGACTTGCAATTTCTACTTCGACTTTCGTAGCGTCTTTCCTTGTGCTGCCCAAGTGTTCTCGACCAGTTATACTGGGCATGGATTTTCTCCAGGAGTATGGGGCGATCATTAACCTTCGTGACTTGTTCGTGACTTTTTCTAACTACGTTTCTTCGGATTCGAGTGTGGAGGATGAACATCACCGCGCGGCTTTACGCGTGGTCGATGACTGCGTGACGTTACCGCCTCGAAGTAGCATCTTCGTCCTCGTTGAATGCCCCCAAGAACAACTAGGAATAGGCATTGCCGAAGGTAACCTCGCCATATTGCTGGATCGCGAAGTCGGCGTCGCACGAGGTCTCGTAGAGCTCCAACATAGGCAAACCACGATTCTAGTTACCAACTTCAGTGGCGAATACAAGCACTTTGCGAGGCATACCACCATGGCCTACTTTGAAACGGTGGCCGATTCCAACGCCTGTGTGTGTGTGTGTGTGTGTGTGTGTGTGTGTGTGTGTGTGTGTGTGTGTGTGTGTGTGTGTGTGTGTGTGTGTGTGTGTGTGTGTGTTTGTGTGCGCGCGCGAAGTTTGTTCAACAAGGTGTCGTAGACACATGCCTAATCGACCAGTACTAGAAACAGCAGCAATGTTTTAACACATTTGTATGCAAAAATTTGTTAGCTGAATTTTGCGCTTTGAATAATGGAACGGGGCCAAATGCGCGTGCCACTCACGTAGCTTTAGGAATGAATTTCCGATAGCAAATTTCGTAAACACACACGCACGCACGCACACACACACACACACACACACACACACACACACACACACACACACATGTGTGTGTGTGTGTGTTCTTTGTCCAATAAAAAATCACTTGGTGGTAGTCAGCGTTTGTTCTGTGTAGTCGCAATACAATAAGAAGCAGATTTCTTTCTTAGACAACGATATTTCGTGATGCGTGGGCTCAAATGTACGCACTTGATACATTACAATTAGTACTCCTTGTGCGCATTCAGCCTCATTGAACAGTTTTATGAAAGGCACGTGTGTTTAGGCATTACGGTCGTTTGAATGCCTTTTGGCGTTCCATTCCATATTGCTGAAAAATTACCTCCTTCTGCTGAGCGCCCATCTGTATATACCCGTCCATCGATCCTTTACGCTGCATTCCCGCCAGCAACTACGCCAATTCGTCAAAATCGCTATCCTAACTTAATTCAGACAGCCCTGACCACCAAACCAATACCATTGTCGAAACGTGATAACTTGTAATGGTGCAAAAAGCATTGAAAAATACCGTGAACATTCAGAAACTTCGATACTTCATTAGAAGGAAAGTTAAAGTGTTCATGTCGTACTACCGAGTGCACCTATCAAAAACTTATTATTCAAGGACGTCTCTTTATATTTACCATTACTTATGCGGAGATTTATTGTTAATATTTTTAAATTTTCAGAAAAGGTCGCTTTTTGTGCCTCTTTTTCTTCGTTTCGAAATTCCTGGAAATCTTACATATCTATGCGCAAGGAGCGATTCTGCATTATGTTTATCACACCTGCGAATTCTGCCCATACTGACTTCGAATTCCAATTTCGCAAGCACGCATCGCGTCGAAGGCTGCTGTCGCATTTGTCAGTACCAAAGGGAAGACTGAATTATTCTTGCCGTTGTTTATTTAGCGCCGCTTCAGTGAAAACAAAGCAAAACTCTTTTCGCGAAACAGTTTTCCTATTTGAAGTTATTACGGTATCAATACGAAAAAGCACACTGAGCCGTGTCTGAAGATCTGCGTTCACGCCAAGCGTCCCATTTCGCAAGAAAGTCCGGCACCTAGAAACGTCGAAAAATTACAAGCACGAAATGGTCCGACGGCACGCTCGCCGAAGTTTCGACGTCGCATGTAAGCACGTAGTAGCAAGTGAAATCACACCGTGTAAAATGTACCGTTCACCGGCCACTCTCTAGCAGTACCACGCAGAAACGAGACCATTTGTGCTGGAATACGGGCCTTGGTTGATTTCGTACCAAAGTACACATAAGATGCCTGGCCGCGCGCGATGCGGCAGCGGCCGCTTCGCTTCCTCTATCGCGTTCCGCAATAAACGTACAGAGGGTGGCAAGTTACGTCGGCTATCGCCGCGTCACCCTACACAGTATCCTTCTGTACTATCCAAACACCACAAAACGATTTCCAAAGTATCGCTATTCAAACATTCTCACAGCAGAACCACAAAGTCAAAAAATCTGGATAACAATCGTTTTAACACCTTTATTAGATTCTTGGGCTTTACGTTCCGAAACCACGATACGATTATGAGCCACGCCGTAGTGGGGCACTCCGGGTTAATTCTGACCATCCGGGGTTCCTTAATGGGCACTTAATGCACGGTACACGAGCGTTCTTGCATTTCGCCCCCTTCCGAAACGCGGCCGCCGTGGACGGGATTTCATCCCGCTACCTCGGACTTAGCAATGCAACGCCGAAGCCGCTACGCTACCGCAGCTGGTAAAAAAGAAATTGTTGCATGCCAGCTCCTACTACGCTATGCATTTCTAGAACGCACGTTTTGCACAGCTCCCGACTTTCCATGTGGGAACGCGGGCTTGCCTTGTGCTTCGTCCGGACTATTGAACACCGCCGCAAGCACGCGTACTACGAACGCTTTTTGTTCAGTGACTCGTACAGTTCATTATCTACAAACTATTTCTGAAGAAATCTCTGACACAACGTACATCATCAATGGCGGCAGTTGTATTCACCATGCCACTTGGGCTTGAAGCGTTCGTATTATATTGAGCGCTTCGGCCAATGATACTGAAGCGCTCCATGCTCCTGCGTTGATCTACATTCACGCTGAATGCGATTAGACCTACTCAGCTATTTTCCTTTTTTTGCTACAGTTGAGCGTTACGCGTGAGCAGAATAAAACAAGGCTCTTCCTAAACAATGACGCAGCTACGCATGCGAAAGCGTGTACTTACATTGATTTAATCGGCGCTTCTCTGACGGCTGGACAAGGGCCCATCGCTGTCGTCAGGCGAGCTCTGGCGAGGTTGACCGATCAGGAGAAAGCAAGGCGCAGATACTTTTTGAAATAGCAGGCGGTACTCCAACGCACGACATGGCAGTGCATTTATATTATAGAATATATTACAGTGCGGCATGTGAATGATACAAACCTGCGTTAGAGATGCCGCATACGTCGTCCCACCGACGCTACGCACGAGCTGTCGTGTCACCGAGACAAGACTGAATAACACCCCCACCCACACAATCACCCGCAACGTACGTTGTTTGCCCGTCCACGAACTCGGGTGAGGGAAATGGGTGAGGGTGGCGGTGGGGAGTACGAAGGAAGCCGATTCCCCGAAGCCTCGCGTGAGCTCCAGAGGGCGACTCGTGGCTCTCCCCACTGTTATGGCCGCTCCCCCGTTCATCCGGCGCCCAACAAAGGAAGGGAACCAGTGGGGCTGTCCTGTGTGTGAAAATAATCCAAAGCGAAAGACACGCTGCGAGGGCTCCGGGCCGCCCCAAAAGCAGTAGTTACGGCGACCGCGAGCGAGCCTCGTATTCACCAGCGCCGACGCGTCTGCACAGCCAAAGTCGGCATGTGTGGGAAGACGAAGAAGACGCGTTGAAAACATCGCAAGGCACGCACGCAGAGGCACAGAGCATTTCGTCTAAGACACCCGTTAGGGCAACATGCACCCAAAATTGAACAAATGGAAAAGTTAATTTGTGTCTTCTGAATTGACCATCTCAACAATGCGCTTTTTCATGTCGGTAATTTCTATCGCTTGCAAAAGTGTCCTTGAAAGGGCGGGAAAGTGCTATCCGTCGCTAACGAACTCTAGAAAAAAAATGTGTTCCATCAAACAAAAACAAAAAGTAATAGCTGGTAGAACACATCACAATAACAAGACAACAACAAACGCTCCCTTAAACAGTACAGTTTCGGGGGAAAAGGAGGGCAGCTTCACAGCTGCTAATACCTGTCACTTGCGCATAACAGAGTGAACTCGGTATGTTTAATTTTCCCGCGTATGCTAGCATTGGGCGTTTCATTCCACCGATTGTCGGTGAAAGGATGATTCAACCAAAGGAGAGTTGTAAATAAAAAGGAAAACAACATCGGCATTGCAAGCTCCTACTGCTTTTCACCAGCACAGGTGAAGCCACTGCTTGCTTCACCTCTGAGATGGAGCCTATCCCACTGCAGATCACTCGCCGATCAAAAACTTTTAAGGTAATTAGAAAAAACGAGCTCCCCCCATGGTTGTTCCCCACAAAAATATTACATTCATATTACATTGTATTAATGATTTCATCTCCAATAAAAGTTTATCTTGACTTTCCGACTTCATCCAGCAGGCATAAACTCAAAGACAGACGTCGCCCAGTATCTCTAGGGCAAAGTTAGCCACCTGAAACTCGCGGGCAATGTGAGGACAGCACTTGTTTTACTTTGCTATTTGCTTTATGGTTCCCCTTCTAAAGTTGTAGCGGTCCGGCTTTACATTCGGAACCTCAATGACACTCCAGAATGTTTCTTTTTTAAACCTCCTTGCTTTAACCAAACCCTTTCTGTTGAGCAGACATATCACCTACAAGTACTCCCTTCCTTCCTAAATGTCTGCAAGGTTATAAGCACTGCATAGCCTACTTCTTGGTTGAAATATGTGAACTTTCATTCGTTGTCTACATCCCAAGTTTATCGCCCTTGCGATATGGAACACTTGGTTGTAAAGAGCGGCATGACCGATCTCAAGTTTGCCTAAACCGATAGTGGCGTGCTCTCACAAATGCAGTGGTCGTATTTGGAGCAGCCTATGAGGGCATTCATTCAAAATAAGGTAGGGGCATTCGGAGCTAGGAGAGACAGCGCCCTGCTTCGCGATTGGCTTTCTTAGCAACTAGATAACTCGCACAATTAGCGAAGAAGCTTCCACTCCTAAATGTGTTTTGCATGACCATGGACAAGATCATACAAAAGAAACATAATTCGCGTAAATTGTAACTTCAGTCACTGGTGAAAGTACTTCCGTGGCGAGCAGGCGTTTTCTTCGAAGACTAGATTTTACCAGGCATACGTGAAACACACGCGCATAATAGAGCAGTACAACACAGACACCCTGTTGTCGTGTTCGTCCTTCCTAATTATTTAAATTAAGTTTCGTGGCTTTACGCGCGAAAACCATGATCTGATTATTAGGCACGCCGTATGCTGGGAGAGTCCACAGTAATTTTGACCACCGGGGGTTCTTTTATTTGCGGCTAAACCTAAGCACACGACCAATTTTGCATTTTGCCCCCAACGAAACGCTGCCACTGTGAGCGAGATCGAACCCATACCTGGAGCCTTGGAGCGCAATGCCATAGCCACTAAGCTACCGCGGCGCGTTTTCGCCTCCTCCGTGTACATTCTTTTGCGTCGTCGTTTTAAAATTACGAATTTTCGCTCGCTCTTCCAGCCTTCTACGCGTCATTTTTTCTCCAACGTTAAAGAAAACGTTACTGCATTCTTTTATTGTTAATAATGCTAGACTAAAGGCCATTAAATCGAACACAATAGAGCGCAGTGGTGTCACGCAGTCAGAAGCTGCCTTAAGTCTAAAAGTGGAGAGGAAGAAGGAGAAGAAACAGGGTTAAGTAAGGGGCCCGATTTTTTAAAATTATGTCATAAGAAGCCACCAAACAAACAAAAACCTCGTGAACAACACAGAGGAAATTACTTGTAATGACTAACTGAAATAACGAAACTATACATTAACGGAATCGAAAGTAGATGATAAAACAACTTGCCGCAGGTGGATAACGATCCCATGTCTTCCCATTACGCGTGCGACGCCCTACCAATTCAGTTAACGCGGCGCCGTCTTCCCATCAACTTTGTGGGGTATTTATTTGTGTTACTACTAAAACTGACCCTCGAAGTGTTAGCCAGCGCCACCACTCACAAACCTTGGTGGCGGATGCAGAACATCCTTTCTGCTGCGGGCGTCACGAGTAGCAATCGGTAAAGCATCGCACGCTTAATGCGAAGACGTGGCATCGTTCCCCGCCTGCGGCAAGTTGTTCTTTCAGCCCCTTTCCATTCCATTAATTTAAAATTTCTTTATTTCAATAAGTCAGAACAAGTAATTTACCCTGTGTTGTCCAAGGTGTCCTAGTTGTTGGCTTCTTATGATAAATATTTATATGTTCCTCCACAAAGCCCAACTAATTATTTTTGAACGCTCAATTTGATGCCTAAAATATTTGATTGAAGCTCTGGAAGCTAAATGAAGAAACCCCTACAAGCCTTTTGGATATGTTGGGTTGTGGTTTCGGTTGATGATAGTTCAGCAAAACTACTAAAGAATTAATAACCGTAATAGTTCATTCACAATCAGTGGTCATTTGATCGTTTTCTTTGTAACAATATATTATGTATGGACAGAAATACGAGTGAAGAAGTTATTTTCATCTTTGTTCATGTGAAATTGTGTTCGGGATTTGTGGGCATGTGTGTGTGTGTGTGTGGTGTGTGTGTGTGTGTGTGTGTGTGTGCGTGCGTGCGTGCGTGCGTGCGTGTGTGTGTGTGTGTGTGTGTGTGTGTGTGTGTGTGTGTGTGTGTTTGTGTGTGTGTGTGATGGGCGACTTCAATGCCAAGGTAGGCAAGAAGCAGGCTGGGGACAAGGCAGTGGTACCTTTTTCCGCAAGCGGGTTAGACGAAAGTGGACGTGGAGGAGCCCGAATGGTGAGACTAGAAATGTAATCGACCTCATACTCTGCGCGAACCCTGGCATCATACAAGATGTAGAAGTGCTCGGCAAGGTGCGCTGCAGTGACCACAGGATGGTAAGAACTCGAATTAGCCTAGACCTGAGAAGGGAACGGAAGAAACTGGTGCATAAGAAGCCAATCAATGAGTTAGCGGTAAGAGGGAAAATAGAGGAATACCGGATCAAGCTACAGAACAGGTATTCGGCTTTAACTCAGGAAGAGGACCTTAGTGTTGAAGCAATGAAAGACAATCTTATGGGCATCATCAGGGATTGCGCAATAGAAGTCGGTGGTAACGCCGTTAGACAGGAGACCAGTAAGCTATCGCAGGAGACGAAAGACCTGATCAAGAAACGCCAATTTATGAAAGCATCTAACCCTACAGCTAGAATAGAACTGGCAGAACATTCTAAGTTAATCAACAAGCGTAAGACAGCTGACATAAGGAACTATAATATGGATAGAATTGAACATGCTCTCAGGAACAGAGGAAGCCTAAAAGCAGTGAAGAAGAAACTAGGAATAGGTAAGAATCAGATGTATGCGTTAAGAGACCAAGCCGGCGATGTCGTTACTGATATGGATGAGATAGTTCAAGAGGCTGAGGAGTTCTATAGAGATTTATACAGTACCAGCAACACCCACAACGATAATGTGAGAGAGAATAGTCTAGATGAACTTGAAATCCCACAAGTAACGCCGGAAGAGGTAAAGAACGCCTTGGGAGCTACGCAAAGGGCGAAGGCAGCTGGGGAGAATCGTGTGACATCAGATTTGTTGAAGGATGGTGGGAACACTGTCCTAGAAAGACTGGCCACCCTATATACACAATGCCTCATGACCTCGAACGTACCGGAATCTTGGAAGAACGCTCACATAATCCTAATCCATAAGAAAGGGGACACCAGAGACTTGAAAAATTATAGACCGATCAGCTTAGTGTCCGTTGCCTACTAAGTACTTACTAAGGTAATCGCAAATAGAATCAGAAATACCTTAGACTTCTGTCATCCAAAGGACCACGCAGGATTCCGTAAGGGCTACTCAACAATAGACCATATTCACACTATCTATCAGGTGATAGAGAAATGTGCGGAATATAACCAACCCTTATATATAGCTTTCATTGATTACGAGAAAGCGTTTGATTCAGTCGAAACCTCAGCAGTCATGGAGGCATTGCGAAATCAGGGTGTAGACGAGCCGTATGTAAAAATACTGAAAGATATATATAGCGGCTCCACAGCCACCGTGGTCCTCCACAAAGAAAGCAAGAAAATCCCATTAAAGAAGGGCGTCAGGCAGCGAGATACGATCTCTCCAATGCTATTCACAGCATGTTTACAGGAGGTATTCAGAGACCTGGATTGGGAAGAATTTGGGATAAGAGTGAATGGAGGAATACCTTAGTAACTTGCCATTCGCTGATGATATTGCCTTGCTTAGTAACTCAGGAGACCAACTGCAATGCATGCTCACTGACCTGGAGAGGCAAAGCCGAAGGCTGGGTCTAAAAATTAATCTTCAGAAAACTAAAGTAGTGTTTAACAGTCTCGGAACAGAACAGCAGTTTACGATAGGTAGCGAGGCACTGGAAGTGGTAAGGGAATACATCTACTTAGGACAGGTAGTGACTGCGGATCCGGATCATGAGACCGAAATAATCAGAAGAATAAGAATGGGCTGGGGTGCATTTGGCAGGCATTTTCAGATCATGAACAGCAGGTTGCCATTATCCCTCAAGAGAAAAGTATATAACAGCTGTGTCTTACCGGTACTCACGTACGGGGCAGAAACCTGGAGGCTTACGAAAAGGGTCCTACTGAAATTGAGAACGACGCAACGAGCTATGGAAAGAAGAATGATAGGTGTAACGTTAAGGGATAAGAAAAGAGCAGATTGGGTGAGGGAACGAACACGAGTTAATGATATCTTAATTGAAATTAAGAAAAATAAATGGGCATGGGCAGGACATGTAATGAGAAGGGAAGATAACCGATGGTCATTAAGCGTTACGGACTGGATTCCAAGGGAAGGGAAGCGTAGCAGAGGGTGGTAGAAACTTAGGTGGGCGGATGAGATTAGGAAGTTTGCAGGGACAACATGGCCATAATTAGTACATGAACGGGGCAGTTAGAGTATGGGAGAGGCGTTTGCCCTGCCATGGGCGCAACCAGGCTGCTGCTGCTGCTGCTGTGTGTGTGTGTGTGTGTGTGTGTGTGTGTGTGTGTGTGTGTGTGTGTGTGTGTGTGTGTGTGTGTGTGTGTGTGTGTGTGTGTGTGCGTGTGTGTGTGTGTGTGTGTGTGTGTGTGTGTGTGTGTGTGCGCGTGTGCGTGTGCGTGTGTGTGTTACTGTACTGTTTTTGAAGTGTTAGAGTGTCCTAACTATCATTCACCAAGATTGAAATATACGTAAATGACACGTAGCCGCAAGGAACCAAGGTCATGTTGTTTGCTGTGGCTTGGAGAAACTTCGAGTATTCTTTGCATTTTTCGAATTTCCAATTATCCTTACTGAGTTAATAAACTTTCCTAAATATTATCATTAAATGAAAAGTGTCGATGAGAAAATGGTAGAGCTACATGAAAAACTCCCGATGCAGCTTTCTGTTGCTCAAAACGTGCTACATAAAAGTGTTTTTCCGAGCGTGAAAGAAGCCCGCGAAACAGGCAAAATTACCGCGCGCGGGAAATTTGCAAAATCATTAATAATGGTAATTAAAATAAATGCAAATTCAACCAATTTTTCGGGCCACTATAGTTCACCACGTGCGACTGATAAATAGGTCTATGTCTGTTAAATGTAAACGTAACTTGCAGAAGCATTTCAAGGCTCTTTCACTTATGCTTGCTATAGCAAATATGTTGACATTCCAGGCGCATTTTTTTCCGTCGTCGTCGCTATTGTGTTGCGCATAAAATCCAAGGTCGATAACACCGTCGCCATACCAGCATGCTGTACGTGCGAGTGAAATCGCGCGATTGTGAGCCGACGATCGTCGCTCAATCTCGCGTGCCCGCAAGACGAAATCGGGGAGGAAGCGTGCTGTCTTCCGTTGCGCGCGCAGTCTAGGTGGGCCGACGGCTCGTAGCTTCGCCTGTGCCGTGTTCTCGCCGCTCAGTTTGCGTTGAAGCGACAGACAGCACGAAGGTGACTTTACTCGCTGCTGCTGCCGCACTTTCTCACGCCAGTTTTTACAGCGACTGGCCGCGGTCATTGGCGCGCTGACATCATGCTTGTTAATTTAGCTAGTCTACTAATTTGATAACGCAATCGATACATCGCCTTTCAGGTGAACTTGCGACACTTTCTACTATATATATATATATATATATATATATATATATATAGTCATATCATACGAAGCCAACAAACACTGCCGCCAAGGACAACATAGGGGAGATTGCTTCTGCTTAATAAATGACACAAAGAAACGATAAATTAATGGAAATTAAAGTGGATGAAAAAATTTCGAAGGTACTTCATCAAGAAGAACAGACTTTCCAAAGATGATGACGAAAGGACACGTGATCCCCCCGGCAAGGCACCATCAACGTCTGCTTCCTCTGCGAGACCTGTAGCACTTCATCTGAGATTAGCATTTTTCTTTCAAATACTTCAAGTTGAAGGGCGCCTGCAACGTTCCAGCGCGTCATGGACACGGTGTTAGCAGGATTGAAGTGGCAGACCTGTCTCTTTTATTTGGATGACGTCGTCGTCTTCGCCGGAAATTAAGACGATCACCTCGAGCGGCTTGCGACAGTACTAGAGGCCATCAAGTCATCAGGGCTCACTCTGAAGCCAGAAAAATGCCGCTTTGCTTACGACGAACTTCTGTTCCTAGGCCACGTCATCAGTAAATCCGGAGTACGCCCCGACCCCCAGAAAACAGCTGCCATCGCAAAGTTCCCGCAGCCCACCGACAAGAAGGCAGTGCGTAGATTCCTTGGCATGTGTGCCTACTACAGGCGCTTTGTCAAGGACTTTTCACGCATCGCCGAGCCGTTGACACGTCTAACTAAATGTGATGTTGAGTTCAAGTGGGAAACGCCGCAGGCCGACGCATTTGAAGAACTCAAACGACGCATGCAGTCGCCGCCGGTACTTGCGCCCTTCGACGAGTACGCCGATACAGAAAGCCGTACTGACGCCAGTAGCCTAGGCCTCGGTGCCGTTCTAGTCCAGAGGAAAAACGGAGTCGAACAGGTGATATCTTTCGCTAGCCGGTCGTTGTCAAAAGCGGAAGGCAACTATCCTACGACCGAAAAGGAATGCCTCGCCATCGTTTGGGCTACAGCTAAATTTCGCCCTTATATTTATGGCAGGCCATTCAAAGTCGTCAGTGACCATCACGCGTTGTGTTGGCTAGCGAATATATAGGATCCTTCAGGACGACTGGCGGGGTGGAGCCTCAGACTACAAGAATACGACATCACTGTAACCTACGAGTCCGGACGAAAACACTCCGGTACCGATTCCCTATCACGTGCACCCACTTACCCGCCGCCGCAAGATGACGAGAATGATGACGCCTTCCTTGGAATGATGATAAGCGCGGAAGACTTCGCTGAACAGCAACGGGCAGACCCGGAGCTAAAAGGCCTCGTCGAATATTTGGAAGGGCACACCGACGTTGTCCCCAGGGCATTTAAGCGCGGATTATCTTCCTTCATGCTTCAAAACAATCTACTCGTGAAGAAGAACTCACCAGTCCGCGCCAATTACCTTCTTGTTGTCCCGTCAGGACTTCGTCCAGAAGTATTGCACGCCCTACATGACGATCCGACCGCTGGACCCCTCGGATTTTCCCGGACACTATCGAGGATACAAGAAAAGTATTATTGGCCGCGCCTGACCGCCGACGTCGCCCGTTGTGTCAGAACATGCCGAGACTGTCAGCGACGCAAGACACCGCCGACAAGGCCAGCCAGATTACTACAGCCAATCGAGCCTCCTTGCCGACCATTCCAGCAGATCGGGATAGACTTGCTAGGACCCTTTCTGACGTCAATAACCGGAAATAAGTGGATCGTCGTGGCGACGGACTACCTCACCCGCTTCGCTGAAACAAAAGCACTGCCGAAAGGTAGCGCAGCCGAAGTCACTAAATTCTTTGTCGAAAACATCCTGCTGCGACATGGCGCCCCAGAAGTCCTCATCACCGGCGGAGGAACGGCCTTTACAGCGGAGCGCACCCAAGCCATTCTGAAATACAGTCAGACAAGGCACAGGAGGACAACGGCCTACCACCCGCAGACGAATGGTCTTACGGAGGGGCTGAATACGACCCTTGCCGACATGCTAGCGATGTACGTCGACGTCGAGCACAAGACGTGGGCCGCGGTCCTGCCGTATGTAACCTTCGCTTACAACACGGCGGGGCAAGAAACAACACAGGTCACGCCGTTTAAGCTAGTTTACGGCAGGAACCCGACGACGACGCTCGACGCCATGCTGCCCCACGTCACTGACGAAGAGAACATTGACGTTGCTAGCTATCTCCAGCGCGCCGAAGAAGCCCGACAGCTCGCCCGCCTACGGATCAAGAACCAGCAGAGGACCGAGAGCCGACACTACAACCTCCAACGACGCTTCGTCGAGTACCAGCCCGGCAACCGTGTTTGGGTATGGACCCCGATACGCCGACTAGGACTCAGTGAGAAACTACTGCGACGCTGTTTCGGACCCTACAAGGTCATCCGACGTATTGGCGCTCTGGACTATGAGGTCGTGCCAGACGGCATTTCGCATTCACAGCGGCGCCGCGCACGATCTGAAGTGGTCCACGTGGTGTGCCTTAAACCCTTTTACGGACGCTGGCGAACTTCCTTATCTTTTTTTGTGTGTGTTTTCTGTGCTACAAGGGCTTTTGCTTATTACTTTCGTTTGTTTGCAGCATCGGGTCGATGCTTTTTAAGAGGGGGGTATTGACACGTGTACTTATCTTTATCGGGCGACCACGTTTCGCCGCTTAACAACCGTAATCGCACAGCGCGGGACGTGCCTGCATGTATCCGAAGTTTCTGGAAAGGTATCGATGCTTCTACCCGGCTGTCTGTTGTCGCCGAACCTTGTGTTATCTGATTTCATCGCGTGACGCGAATGGTGTAGAACTTTGTGGAAGGCACGCGGGCCCGAACGATTAGTCTGGAACATTCGACGACTGCTATATAAAAGCCGACGCGCTTGACCCGCTGATCAGATTTTCGACGATCGCCGACTGTTCGCCTCTATCGTTGTGCTATAAGTGTAGCCTGCCTTTGTGGGCACAGGTTCACCCAATAAAAGTTAGTTTTGTCTTTCACAGTATTTGCTACTATGTTCTTCAACGTCACCACCACGTGACAATATGTCACCTCATCTTTTCGTGCGAAAGGCTGTAAATGGAGAGGCGTACGAGCGACACTGGTTAATGTACTCGGAGTCCAAAGGTTCCGTTTACTCTTTCATGTGCAAACTATTTTCCATTTCAAGCAACGTGCCCAGTGCTTTTACCACACACGGCTTTTCTGACTGGAAAAGAGCAGAAGAAAAGGTTTGCGCACATGAAAATAGCATCGAGCACCGGAACTACGTGGCAGCATGGCTCGCCCGCTCTAACTCGAGCAGCACAATTGACAAGGTGCTGGTTAAGCATGTTGTCACTGAGACCGCTTACTGGACAGAGGTGTTGAAGCGCGTAGTCGTTGTAGTTAAGCTTCTAGCTGAGCGCAACCTAGCGTTTAGGGGCAGTGAGGAGATTTTTAGTACACCGAGAAATGGCAATTATATGGGAGTGCCTGAGGACATTGCCAAGTTTGACCCCTTTCCAGAGGAGTCACAGAATAGTCACAGATGGTGCGACCATCTGTGACTATTAATGAAATTTCTGTAAGCCCACACACGTCAGCGAACTCACCGCAATTTCCTTCTTTCTTTCCCTCCTGTCTTTCCCTGTTATCTTTGTTATCCCCTTTCCCATTCCCCCGGTGTAGGGTAGCAAACCGGACGTTATTCTGGTTAACCTCCCTGCCTTCTCCTTATCTCTTTCCTCCTCCCTCCCTTTCCAGAGGAGCACATCAAACGCTATGGGAACAAAGGAAAAGGTCACCCATCGTACCTGTCAAAGACGATTTGTGAGGAATTTATCGAGCATATGGCAAAGGCTGTCAAGGAACGTCTCTTTAATCAATACTTCTCTTTAATTGTTTATTCGACTGCAGACCTTACTCACGTTGGTCAGCTGTCAGTTTTACGATACTATTTAAATGGGAAAGTGTACGAACGCTTTCTTGGATTTGCTCCATTTAAATCGCATACCGGCTTGCATCTTTTCGATACCATGATGTCACTCTCGACGACTAATGGCATCTCAATTGATGATTGTAGGGGCCAAGCTTATCATAATGCGAGTAATATGTCAGGAAAATACAAAGGACTGCAAGCTCCAATCAAACATTTGAACGAATTGACAGTCTACGTCCCGTGTGCTGGTCATTCACTGAACTTAGTTGGCGCGTGTAGCGTTGACAGTTACCTTGAGGCAGTCAAATCTTTCACTGTAATTCATAGACTGTATGTGTTCTTTCCTGCCTCACCTAAGCGATGGAGGTATCTTTTGGACAGCATGGGCGGAACTGGCCGGCAGCTTGTTTTGAAAAGTCTCTCTGAGACCAGGTGGTCAAGACACCCTGAATCATGTAAGGCCATTCTGAAAATTTTCAATGCAGTCTTGTGTTGCCTTGAAGCTATATCAAAGAACGAGGAAGAAAACGGTGACACTGGGAACAAAGCACACTCTCTCAAGAAAATGACAAAACTAGAGACTGCATTCATGGCGATTTTCTGGAGTGAAATCTTGGAGCGCTTTGACAAAACGAGCGTAGTACTTCAGAAACGAGGCCTAGACATTTCGACTGCTGTAGATCTGCTGAGCTCTCTAGAAGGCTTTGTTAATTCTTTGCGACCTCTCTTTGATACATTCGAAGAGAGCGCAGTCAAGCTAAGTAACAATCAATGTTATCAAGATGACGGCAAACGCATCGCTTTGAGAAAGCACCGGGACGGAAAAGCGATAGTGCGCTACAAGGTAGAAAAACAAGTTTATCGTAGAGACCTACAATATTGTACTTGACAGTCCAGGCTCTGCTTTGCGAGTGCGAAAGGCTGCCTACACTGAACTCTGAGAAAGGTTTGGATTCTTAAAATTGCAGACAGAAGTTTCGAGCGAGGCCTCTCTGGCACAGCAGGCTAAGAAGTTGGTGAAAACCTACAAAAATGATTTGGAGTCAGCATTTTCCGCTGAAATCGTTCAGTCTGCGAACTTTCTGCACAACTCTGTGTCCAGGACACAAGCCCCTGGGAATAGTGAAGTGGCTGCACGAAAGAAAGCTTATTAATGTGTTTCCGAACCTTTCTATTGCTTTGCGAATGTTTCAGATTTCAGATTCAGATACCCGTGGCAAACTGTGAGACCGAACGATCGCTTTCCAAGTTGTCGCTGATAAAAAGTCGCCTTCGTTCGAGCCTCCTTGACGACAAGGCGAACTCGCTTGCTATCATGTCCATTGAAAGTGACCTCCTCCGCGATCAATCCTTCGAACAGACTATATCTGATTTCGCCAAAGCGAAGATGCGAAAGATGCCATTTTAAGAGAAGACTGTTCGCGCTATAAATGAATAGTTCCAATGAGTTCGTTGTGTCACTTCCCAGCCTCCACGTTGCCAATGAAACGCTGAGCAGTGTAATTCAAAATATGCAAATTTTCGTTGTTCGTGTTTTGTTTGTTCTTGTGATATTTACAGTGCTTATAAAGAACTGTATTTCTGTTGTTTTTGATAGTGCCACGTATATTTGGTGTCGTCTTGGCTTGTCTTACCTTTAACAAAAATATTTTCAAATAATGTTTTGTAATTACAGTTGGTAATTTTCATCTGTATTATAGTGCATTTGTAGGTGTTTGTATTGCCTTAAGTATTGTATATATATACATACATATATATATATATATATATATATATATATATATATATATATATATATACATATATATATATATATATATATATATATATATATATATATATATATATATATATATATATATATATATATATATATTGCATATTTAGAGAGTGACGTGTAGAACGATTACTGCAGTCTGATGCTTGAATTTTAATAAACAATGTTTTAGATACAACTGTGCGTCTCCTCATGGGATTAAACTTAGTGATGCAAACAAAGCCTAGCTTCAGACGGATCGACATCTGAGCTGTGTTGTCTTTTCTACGTTCTTGTTCGTCTTGAGTGCACTAAACTTTTCCTTAAAGCCTAGCTTTTGCTGAAAACAGAATGCAGAATAATCGCAAATTGAACATATGTATTGGTGTTTACAGCAGCACGCGTTTCAAGCAAGTTTTGTTGTTTTCCTTATAATAATAACAATAATAATAATCCCGTTGATCGCACTTCGTTCTATTTAATTTGGAAGAATTAAAATGAAACATGGCATATTTATAGTAGCGTAGCAGGCGACAGGGGGGCGGGGGTCAGTATAGGGAGAGGGGGCCGGCATGCACATTAGCCCAGGGCCCCCATTTTTCTTAATCTGGCCGTGCTGGTTCTCCTACGACATAGTAAACGAAATGTTGGAAAAATTGAATCATGATGTTCTTCAGTCACTCACAAATTATGTTCCTGAAGCGGGGCACTATGGCGTGATCATGAATGACACAGCGGACATATCTGCCAAGGAACAAGTGTCGAAAAAGTCTAGCCCGCAAAATAAATCTGTGACATCGCGGAAGGTTTTCTTCAGAGATCAAGTGTTCAAAGAAACAGATTCTCGATCGTGCGGTAGCCTTTGTATAAGATAACAGTGAACTTCATGAAAGTATAATGCGCCAGCTTTATTCAAGGTGTCAAAGCCCCTTACCTTAATTTATCCCTTCCAATAAAATCTACATTGTACGGCTTAGTTGTTAGAACCTTGCCCTTTAGGTATTGTTCTTGTCTTTCTGTTTCGTATCAAGTTCGGTAGCTTGTTTACATTCTTGAAAGGAGACGAGCTTATGACCGGTCTTTAGATTTTATATTGTTAGCTTATTGTACTGGCCAGTGTTTCCTATACACGAGGAGTTTAAAATCCCTTTTTAGTTTTCGAATTGGCGTATTGTGGAAAGGTCTGTATTGTCCAGTGATTCTTACGAGCAATGTGTTTGTAGTCAGTTGTAATATTTTAATTTTGACATGTTGAGGAAATGCTCGTGCTGCCCAGTGTTTTCTCTAACTTCGACTAAGGGCCTCATGAATGCCTGCCAAGTGTTTACGTGTTTATCAGTTTCCTTTTTCACTTATTTATTTAGTACCTTAACAACTATGCGGACATTTGTAGTATATTTGCTAGAGCTTAGAAAGAAATTAACTGCTGTTTACATATATGGCCTCTCCGCCTCAGTACATCTCTTGCCAAAGAGCTTTCACACGGTAGGGGGACGGGGAGTACTAATGAAAAAAGAGAAGGCGCGAATCGGGCCTCAGCCGTTCTCGCATCCGCACACCGGCAGACTAACGACTCGGCGCCTATGGACACAAACGCAGGCACACTTTACTGCCTTAAAATGTCTTCGGCGTTTAGACAGGTGTATGCATGATGTGAGCATTCATTTTGGAAAGGAGTTGCGGCTGATGCCAAGGGACTACTCATGAAAAACTTGGATGCATTTTGTGTTTGTAATAGTAAGTAGTAATATTATGAGCAACGCAAAATTCAATGGTTTAGCGCTCATTTCCCCGGAGCATGTTTTCTCCAGTCATGGAAGATGGCAGGAGTGTGGCAGAGAGGAAAGACGAGTGTCTGATTTCAGAAATTGCCAGCCGGTAGCGAGCGAGAAAATTTTGGGGGCTTTTGCTCCTTGAATGCCTGACTTTGCCTAGGTGCCACGGAGAAGTTTCTCTGCTCGTTTTGTATACGTTTGTCTCTAGGTGTACCGGCATTGCGGTTTGAAGTCGTGTATATGTGTACACGTATGGATTGCACGCAAAACAAGAATGGCGCACGAATACAGCGGAAGTGGGCAACATTATTGTCAGTGCTGAATCGCGCGGTTGGATCCGGTTGGATCCATCCGGTTGGATCTTCTTTCGAAATCTACCGCGTTAGTCGCGGCATAGTGGACATGGCTAGGAAAACAGCGACAGCATAGCTCATTCTGCACCCTGGAAAGTTCGGTGCAGGCTTGAGAGTTCGAAAAAAATCGGAAAGCCTGTATAAAAAGATATCACTCGAGAAAAAAGCAGTCCGAAAAAAAGTTCACCGCTGGCCTACCGCAGGAGATCATGGCCAACCGACCTGGACAGCGTCAGTGCTATCTGAACAAAGGACCACTACTGCACGTAGCGCGAAGATGCCACCACTCACGGACGTCCCGGGCTGCCGGACACTTCCACTTGTAGATGCCGTGCTGAGCAACGCACAGCGGGCACAACTCCTCCTCGAGTGTGGTGACGGTAAATTTTTGTTTCCAGTCGAAGTATACCTCGTAGGCGGCGGGATGGTCAAGCAGGTAACGAATGTACTCTTCTAGGAACATGGGCTCTAAGATTTTCTGCACGCTCACAGTAGATTTGGGAGGGAGATTGAGTGGGACATTCCGCGACGACAGCAGGACGACAGGAACCAAGTCGTGCCTAAACGCTTCATAAACGAGTTCGTAGAGACTAGGGAAGCAGGCTGGCGTCTGCGTGACTACAATGAAGTTGAAGTACCTTGCGACATACGCGACGCAGTCCGCCATAGACTCGCACAAGCCGACACCATAGTTCGGCATGACGTGCAGATTGACAACCTTCGCGACACAGTCGTTCATCTGGTCTTTGGATGCGCTCCAAGTCCGTATTTCCTCCTCGAACACGCGCTGTTCGCAGTCGGCAGCAATCCAGGCAGCGTCCGCTCTTCTCCTAAGCATAGTGGACTTCTCACTAGAATGGAGGCTTCCAGAGGGCCGTTGCCTCCTGGAAGCAGCGGTGGACCAAGGGTGTTCGACGGACGGGGAGCGAGGACGAAAAGTCTTGTACGTACTATTGATGTGGGCGCCTTGTCGACTGCTCATTGTCCAGTTGAAAAGTGCGAGCAGCTCATCAGAAATACTCGAGCGTGATTTCCATGGCCGAAAGAGGTTGAATGTAGCCACACCACTGACGTCAAGCGCTGGAGCTGTGCGCGCCCACAACACCCACGACTGGGGAATTGCACGCCGACCGGGAAGATCGTGCACGTTCACGCTGTCGGCAGGGAATACGATGGCGTCGCTTTCCATCACGAGGCGCCGATCGTACGTTACTGTGCACCTTCTCTGCGCCCGCATATCATCACCACTTTAGCCGACGAAAGAGCACGTAATCCACTTCTCATTATAGCTGGAGGGTTTTGGCACCGCGAGGACGGACGCAGCATTCACAACTGGTGGAGCTGCCGACGACTCGGAAGGTCCGCCGGTCCACACCATGATTCGAGGGGCTTGGGAGTCGTGCGGACGCATTATCCAGGGTATGCACGGCTGCATAAGTAGCATGGGCGGGATGCTCGAGGTCCCAGTATGCCGTAGACGGTAACAGAAAAGAGAGCGCAGATCGTACCGCAAACCAACCCATATTTAATCGCGCGGCATTCCTTTAGCTGGTGCAGGAGCGCAGTAGCTGATTTGTTTATGCGAGGCGTTTCAGGTAAATTTGCAGGAACTTCTGGTGGGTTTGGTGGTGCTCCTGGTGGGTTCACAAGGATATCTGGCGGGTTCGGAGGTACTGCCGGTGGGTTTACAGGCGCTTCCTGTTGGCCACCTGCTGCATCTTTGACGAGATTTTCGATAAGCAGATCCAAAGCGGGACCGGCTTGGACTTCAAAAGGGACGATGCTGCGAAGAGTGCATAATTGTATATATTAGATAGGGAAATAAACATTTGACTACATATAGCTCAATTACAGCTTGAAAACCGCAGCTAATAAAGGCTTATTATTAGCAAAGCAGTAGAAAACACAATGTAAAAGAACTGTAACGGTGGTTGTAAAGGAGGCAGTGCTTGAAGCAACAACAAAACTAGTAGGAAGGGAGAGATAGGTTGCAACACCGGAAATGTTTAACTACCAAGCCTCCCCCCCCCCTTCATTCCCTTTACTTTGACGACAGAGAGGTTTCCCTTGTCCGACATTCGGGTAAACGCAGGCCGACGGGGCATTGGGGTGGAGGCGTAAACGGAAACGGCCTGCATGGTGCAACCACCTGGCGGCGCAGAGCTCAAACAGACCAAAAACAGCTAATATTGCCTTAATCAAGCGTATTCTACTTGGCTGCTCGTGTAAATTTTCGGCACTGGCGTAATCGTGTTGCTGTCAAAAATTTACACCCGCACCAAAGTAAAATACACTTGGTTACTGCAATATTAGCTGTTCTTGTACCGGACAATACCGGACAAGCTAAACCTCTCTAGTATTCCGCAGTTTTCTGCGTCACCTACCGTCACACTCAATATACATTCCTGTGTGTAATGGCAGGCTCGCCAATATACCTGGCATTTTCTTATGCGGAACGCTTTCTTTAATACATTGACGTTGACATACTTATGCCTTCCTGTGTCCTAAACGAGTTCAATCTAGTCAGTTTTATAGTGTTGACTCCAGCATGAAAAACGCACGACATATTTCAAATAAATTTGTTACATTTGAGAAGTAAATATAATTTTTACCGACTCCCGTTAGCAAAACTTGCATTTCGGTTCTTGATGATGGTACAAATATTGCCGGAAGCTGCTAAAAAGTTGAAGCGCACTATTTACAAATATTTAACTTTGCGCCATGCACAGGCGTCGTATTTTCCTAACCTGCATGTATTATAGCAGATTAGATGGTCAAATGCCATATATAAATATGCAACTTATGTGAAATTATTACAATGCTCCCAAAGGTTGTGCAAAAGTCCTACTCGCAAATTATGGTATAAACTTTTTTAAACAGGGTTGAAGTACCTCAGACAGGCTGGCCAACGTTTCGATAGGTGGACCTATCTTCGTCAAAGGCGGCCTCGTCATCCTCGGCGTGTTAGTTTTAAAGGGTTAGTGCAGTGACGTCACGTGCGGGTGTTGTCGCTGGCGGCTGGTTTTAAAGAGAGAGATTACAAGAGGGAACAGGCGCTGTCGTCCGACGTCTGTGAGCCTCATTCTCAAGACGAAGGGACAAGAGCGTGAGAGTGGGCACGCGGGGAGGAAAGAAAAGAAATAGAAGCAGAAAAAAGGGGAAAAGAAGGAAAAAAAAAGCAGGGGGTGCCAGGGCCGTACCAAGACACAACAAAGGGGGGGGGGTGAAAGAGAAAGAAAGAGAAAAATGAAATCTTCAAGAAATACGGGAGCTTGGGAGCGTGTTGGGTATGCGAAAGGTTAGGAGGTAATCCGGGGGAGTCGTTGGCGGCATGTTTTGAGGCATTACTCGACCTATTGCTTGACCGGCCGTTCTAATGCCTCAAAAACATGCCGCCAACGACTCCCCCGGATTACCTCCTAACCTTTCGCATACCCAACACGCTCCCAAGCCCCCGTATTTCTTAAAGATTTCATTTTTCTCTTTCTTTTTCTTTCACCCCCCCCCCCTTTGTTGTGTCTTGGTACGGCCCTGGCACCCCCTGCTTTTTTTTTTCCTTCTTTTCCCCTTTTTTCTGCTTCTATTTCTTTTCTTTCCTCCCCGCGTGCCCACTCTCACGCTCTTGTCCCTTCGTCTTGAGAATGAGGCTCACAGACGTCGGACGACAGCGCCTGTTCCCTCTTGTAATCTCTCTCTTTAAAACCAGCCGCCAGCGACAACACCCGCACGTGACGTCACTGCACTAACCCTTTAAAACTAACACGCCGAGGATGACGAGGCCGCCTTTGACGAAGATAGGTCCACCTATCGAAACGTTGGCCAGCCTGTCTGAGGTACTTCAACCCTGTTTAAAAAAGTTTATACCACAGTGTGCCATTCCATCTGCCAGCCCCTTTCTTGTTTTTGGACTCGCAAATTAGTGGTATAGTTGAAAAAATGCTGCAGCGCTGAAGCATTACAGCACGAGAGTGAGTACAAATAATAAAAACAATACAAATAAGCAGACAGACAAACAGTTGAAGAGAAGAAGAAAAACCAGGTATTCGCAATTTCAGAATATGCTATACAAGACGTAAGAACAGCACAGTGCAACAATGACTCTATTAATTACGAAATATTGATCATTTGAACGAAGTGGGCTCCGTCAGCTGTGACCGCCTCCGCTGGTGTGTTCCATTCAGATATCGTTTTTGCAAACAACGAAAATGTCAGGTAATTTTGCAACATTGAATTTCTCTAACTTTACAACTGTGATCACTCGTGCTTGAGATGTAGTGGCGCGGCTAGATATATTTAAATTTGTCCATACGAGTTGAGTTATTATAAATTGCGTGTATTAGTTCCAGTAGATTTTCCTTGCGCCTTCTCTCAAGAGGTTTGACTGCAATGCTAGCCTTGATTCGCGTGGCACTAACTCCCTGGGAATATTGTTTTAATATGAACTTCACCGCACGGTTCTGTATGCCTTCAATTTTATCAATCAGGCGTTTTTGATGAGGTCTCACAAAGTGGACGCGTATTCTAAGCGCGGTCTTACTAGTGATGGGTATGGGCAGGTTGCAAGTGCATAGGCGGCGCCCTGTCTTTCCGACCCCTAGCGCCATCTGACGAATAGTTGCGCGAATGTGGTAGGATTACTCACGGCGTCAGCAGCCCGCGCTGCGTGTTTGGCGTCCTGCCAAACGGTAGCGATGGCGCTAAACAGCGTGCCGATATTAATTTTAACCGGGTTTCGGGAATTACAAAATCTTCATAGCTTTTTTCGTGAAAAGAATTTAGAGAAAGGAAGTCGTCTATTTGAAGTGGGGCACGTCTACGACGTGAGGGAAGTGTTGAACTCGCACTAATCGGAAATGACTGCTAGGTTTATTCCGCAAACGAAAAATAATGCACCAGCGAGATGCGTGAAGCTCAGCGTAAGTTACTTCGTTATCTACGGTGTGGACGCATGAAATTATAGGCGACATTGATTCTTGAAGATCGGCGACAGCAGACAAATCCTAGCGGGGAGCTGCGATTGCCGTGCTGGCATCGCAGGGAAGTGCAAGGACGCCGCGGTAGTTTCCCTGTATACATACAGGACGGCAAATACGAATCCAAAACATCTCATCCAGTAACGTGGAGCGTACGAACGACTCGTAAGACCTACCAGAGGTATTCTAACGTTGCTCTCCCCAAACACAGAAAAAAGGGGATGAACTTACCAGTTGTGTTAGACTACGCTGGAAAAATATTTTCGCCCAAGTTACTGAAAGTGCGATACTCTTATGTTGCGATTTTTTCAGTGCGTGCAAAGGAAGTTCCAATAAACCACGTTGTCAAAAATTTTGGTTATCTCAACTGCCCCTTCGTTGATAATATGCTGGGCGCAGAAGGGCGTATGCCAGCTCAGCCGGCTGCAACCCCTCCTCAAATCTCTCAGCAAGCCCTAGCGCTGTTTGAATGGGAGAGGATTGGGAAAGAGTTCCACAGCTTTACTGCAGTACAGTGTGGGAACAAACTACTTTGTTTGCTGCATATCCTGGTACGCACTGCAGGCAGTGGCGTAGCAACGGGGGGGCGGGGGGGGGGGGGTGAGCGTGGGCCCCGGGTCCAAGGGGCCTGTGTGGGGGTGTCATATACGTCTGGAGACACACGGAAATTGTTGATAACCTCACCTTCCTCGAATAAACCCGGGGGAGGGGGGGAGGGGACAGAAGACCTATGGGTCCCGGGTGCCAGACGACCTAGCTACGCCACTGACTGCAGGTGTCCCGTTGCTGCCATCATTGCTGTAAAAGCAAAGAATTCAGTGTTATAACGCACTTGACATAACGCCGGAACATAAAACAGCTTATGCCGTCTGACGAGCGCTATCCAGTGTTGACGCCGTTCTGCTTCATACTATCGGCTTGGAAGCCTGTAAAACTTTGTTCCTCGTGAGTTGGTGTACGTGCTGTTGCAGCCCACTACTCAACAGCTCGGGTTGCACTTCGGCATTGCTCAGAAAAGGCAACAGCTCCGCGCGAAACAGTCCACATACAGGCTTTCCGAACGCAAGCGGGCCGGTCGTATCCTGCCGGTTCCGCGCTCGCAGCCGCGAGGGGCGCCCTAGTAGGCGCGGGAACTACGTTCGCAACCTGCCTATGCCGCCCTGTTGAGTATCTGAGGTGCGCCACGAAGATTCCGAATAACGAGGCTCTAAGCATGCTGGCAGATTTCTTTTACGGTGTTATTAATATGCTGTTTAAATGAAACATCTCCCGAAAGAAGCACACCGAAATATTTGACTTCGAGGACTTTTCAGAGTACTTTATTAGCGACTGGGTACCTTGTGTTCAGTATGCGCTTTCCTTTGCTAAATGTTACGTGGTGCTCTTATCTACGTTTACACCTAGTTCAATTCATTGCATGTCACTATCTGTACTGATTGTCCTGTATATTACGCACTGATACGCGTATAATGTGACAGTGGAAGAAATATTAGACGCGATGTCATTGATGAAAATTAAGAATAATAATGGCCCCAATACCGAGCCTTGTGACACACCCGATGTTACTTCCAGAAATTCAGATTGTTTGCCCCCCAGTACGACGTATTGTTTTTTATTAAGGTAATCCCAAGACCATTTCAAAATATTTTGCTCAGTGCTGAGAGCATAGTTTGTGCTTTAATAATTCACGCAAAACAGAACTAAATGCTTTTCTAAAGTGTATGAATATTGCGTCAGTCCGCAATCTACTGTGAGCCGCAGTGGCAAGGCCATGAAAAAGCTCTATTATGGGAGCCAGAGGCGTAGCCAGGGGGGGGGGGCTTATGGGGCTTCAGCCCCCCCCCCCGAAATTTTTCGTGCTGTCCATGCACCGCCGACCAAAGCGATCCCCGGCCCCGGAAATCACTCTGGATTTTGTCTAGAATGTCTTTTTGACGCTCGAAAAGACATTTACCGTGAAGATTGCAAACTCGGGCTGGATTTCGTGGCAACGCCCATACACCGGGAGTCACATAACGCCAAGCAGTCCCATCCAAGCACAAAGTTTCAAGGGCGCTTTGATGGTGAGTGGGCTCGCCGCGGCATCTCACTGAGGCCACGGAATCTATGGAGCGCATGGATATCAATTGCGAAACTTTATGGGTATAAATCTCATAAGCTCTTGATGTGAAAGGTGCATTGACCAAAGTTGTGCTTTAGATTTTCAATTGCGGAACTTTGTGGGTTTAATGTTGTTATAAACATTTGACGCCAAAGGTATATTGATTTTTCTAAAGTTTTACATCGGAACATGCAACGAGACAAGCCAAATCAACATACTAGCAGACAAGTTGACAAAGCAGGCAGCGAAGTCCAATGAGACGAAGCGTTGTGGTGGTTAATTTGTGCCGTCATGTCACATAAAAAAACATCAAATTTTTTTTTATCTACGCAAGAACATCCATGTCAAGACACTAAAGCCAGTCAAAGTAACTACGTTCTTGTTTATTTTTTCTACTTTGACTTTTATTCGCGAGGACACATTGAGCCTCTTCAATATATATATATATATATTTTTTTTTTATTCTCGCTACCCTACCCGCGGGCTGCCAGTCAGCCAGAGCGCATACGTTTTTCTCGTATGGCCCCGACCACCGTGCGGTGCACTTCGGTGCGCGTTCGGTTTGCTCTGGCCGAGTGGATTTTCACCGGACAGAGTTTTGGACGCTTTCTTGCTAGCAGACGAGAAAAAAAAAACAATGGTCGCTCGCCGCCATCTCTGTGGGGACTCGAAGAATTGCACCGCATTCCTTGAGCAGAACCTTTCCGGATAGTTTTGTTTCTCCGCTGTAGAATACTGAGCAGTATGCGTATGGTTCTCAGTGGACGAAGCATCTCATGTTTACTTCGGTATTCCTTCCGTAGCCCCATTAGGTGCCAGAAGTAGGCATTAGATTCTGGCCAACATAATTTCCTATGCGTTTTTTTTTTCATTTCGGTGCCTCCGCCTCACAGGAAAAAAATACATTGTTGCGGCGTAGCGAATTGTCGCATGGTGAAAGTTCGATTTTGATAATTCTTTTGCGGAAAGTAATGGGCGACGGGACGCTTCATTTGCCGGATACGTTTATTATATTATTGCGAAAGCAATTATATGGACACTCCAGGCGCATTCCTGCCATCGCCCTCATGTTTCGTATGAAGTCCAAAGGTGATAACATCGTGACCACGCGCTGCATGCTGTATGTGTGAGTGAAAGCGTAGGAGGGGAGGCTGAATAGGTGAGCCGACGATGGTGGCTCAGTCTTGTGTGTGCAAAGGAGAAAAGCGGGGAGCAAGCGCGCCGCCTTCCGTCGCGCGCAATACATCGGAGGGAGTGGATGGAATGGGGGCGGAATCTAGGATTCTGTGAATCTATGATTGTGCAACATGTTTATTTGCCTTGTTTGACGCATTATATACAGTGACTTCTTACATACATAGTCTCATTGGAGACTTATGCGTATACTTAAATATCTTGTTGCGAGGTTTTGTGTATACATGCAGTGAACTTTGTTTCCAGTGACACTTTTTTGTCCTTTATCAAGCCGTATTTTCGCATTTGCATATCCCATTGTATCTTTGCATTTCTAATGTACGAGGGCGAGTCAAATGGAAGTGAGCCTACCCTAACCGCGCAATAATGGTTCGGTTCATTATCTGCGAGGCATGCGCGTAGGAGAACGGCATGTCTCATTTACAAAAGTGACACGCAGGTGTGAAGATAAATGTTCTTTAATGCTCTCATACGCTGGGTTGAATACGGTTGCGTCACATAATGGACACTTCAAAAGTTCAACAACTCGGTGTCGCGAAGTTTTTGACAGCTGAAGGTGTTTCCAAAACAGAAATTAATCCCCATATGACTGCCGTGTACGTTGAACACTGCATTTCATTGACCACTGTGAAGCGTTGGAGCAAACGGTTCAAAGGACGTTGCAAAGACATTCCAAGACCGGGCCAAAACCATCGTGCAATCACCCCCCACATAATTTTAAAGGTTCATGATCTGCTGAAACAAGAACGGAGGATAAGCATCGATGAACTGGCAGACCGTCTGAACATCAGCCACGCTTCGGTTCACGCCATAATTCATGAGCTTCTCGGTTATCGGCTTTTTGGTGCGCAATGGATCCCCAAGATTTTTATCCATCGCGAGAAGACGGAGAAGTTTCGCGCTGCCTTGACTCATCTGATCGGGTATCACAATGAGCATGACGACTTCTTGTTTGCAACTGTGATTTGGGACGAACCTTGGTGCCACTACTACGAGCCTGAAACGCGATGGCAAAGCTTACAGTGGAAACATTCGAATTTACCACGCCAAAAGAACGTAAAGGCCATCATTTCCGCTGGAATGGTGTTGTTGACTTTTTTTTTTCGATCGACAGGGTCCATTACTGATAGAATTTGTTAAATCTTGAGAGGCTATCAATTGTTTCCGATATTCTGAAACGCCAGAACGGCAGCGTGTCGCAATCAAGAACGAACAACGTGGAAAATTGACGAATGGGGTCATCTTGTTCCACGACAATGCATGTCGCCACGTCGCTTATGTGGTTAATACAAAACTGGCAAAGTTCAAGTGGGAAATGCTGCAACATCCGCCATACAGCTCAGACCTGTCACCTTACGACTTTTACATTTTGGGGCAACCGAAAAAACAGCTCAAGGGAACCAGATACAGACTTTTTGAAGCAGCAACCCAAGGAGCTTTATAAGACGGGAATCACGCGACTCGTTAGTCAATGGGACAAATGTCTAAATTCTCATGAAGACTGCTTTTAAATAAAGTACCCCGTTGTTGGCTCATTCATTTGACTTGCCCTCATATATCTTGCAGAACTCCTGCTTTTTATACGTCCTCTCTGTCGCGACTATAACTTCGGTGCAATTACTCACGATACACGACAAGGGACAGCTACTCCTGCGTAATACATTGGCACAAACGACAGCGTCATTGAGATTTTTCACTGGCCATTGCATATATACAAGAATGTAAGCACGGTTCTTGAATGACAAATCTTCATTAACACATTTGTCTTCAACTTGTTCAGTTCACTGCCTTTTAATTTTTCATATCAGCGGCATGCACTGCTTTCCTGGTTTCGAACTGGTATAGTTCTAAAGTTCATGTGATATTTTCTTTACTTAATAAATAGACAAAAAACATGGAAGCATTGACGTCAGTTATGTTGGGCACAATTTTTGGCACATACGAGTATAATATTTTATGAAAAAATACATATTTTACTTGTATTTACAGTGCGTAGCATTCAAGAATTCGTTTGCAGCATCTTTGGCAATGACAATGCAGTTATTATTCATGTTTTTGATCCCTCGATAAATTGTTTAAGAGGAAGCTTTAGCTCGGGCCCAATCCGACGCGGCCTATTCAAATACTTGTAAAACGGAGAAACGCTTTTCTGAGATAATCCTGCTAATCGCTTTTATTGAAATTGGTTGCATTTGAGAGAGAAAGTTAAATCCTAGTGTCTGTTGGAAACAGAACTTCGATTTGGGGCCTTAATTTTGTTTAAAATATTTTGGAAAATTTGAAAGTTTGAAAAAATAGAAGCACGACGTTTACAAACTAATAGCTATGCATGAAGAACAGATATTGTGGTTCTGTAAACGGCATTTATTATAACAGTCAAAGCGGACAAGTTTGCTATGTCAATTTGTATCTTACGTGAATTGGTTACGTTGTGTACAAGAGTTCTGCAAAAGCCGTATTTTCACAATACTAAATTTTTTTGAGATTCATGTGTAACATATCTATTTTGTCCGCTGTAGATGTACTATTAGATGCAATTCACAGAATTGTGATATCATTTTTCATTGTTGAGTCACGGGGTTTTAAACTTGATAGTTTCGTTTTCTGAAAATTTTCAGTTTTGGCCAATTTTTAATAAATAATTGACCACCTAAATGAAAAATTCGAAGCCAGTAGTCACTATAGAATCAAACTGTTTCTTTTAAATGCAATAAACCTCCTCAAATTTGTTGAAGTGGTTGCAGGGAAAAACGAATTCCCCTTCTACATATATATATATATATATATATATATATATATATATATATATATATATATATATATATATATATTGGGCCGTTGGCGTAGCCCCCCCCCCCCACCCGAACAAAATTTCTGGCTACGCCACTGGTGGGAGCGGTACATAAAACACCAGCGTAAAACGCGTGTTGGCTCTGTAAGGAAAAAAATTAGTAGCTTCTAAATGTTTCATCACATTACTGTGGTATAAAGGTTATGAACAGGGATAAGGTGCCTCAGAAAGGCTGGCCGACGTTTCGATAGGAGGACCTATCTTCGTCAAAGGCGGCCTCGTCATCCTCGGCATGCTAGTTTTAAAGGGTTAGTGCAGTGACGTCACGTGCGATTGTTGTCGGTGGCGGCTGGTTGCAAAGGGAGATTTATACTACAGTGTACTATTCCATGTGTCAGCCCATTTCTTGATTTTGGAATATGCAATATCTTCAAGTATCTTTCAAGATATGTGGCACAAGGAAATCGACCTATGGATGGCAACTATAGACTGCGGCCCATTTTGTGAATGGTTGCAACCAAAGTCGTCTCCAATTATTCGGGAACAATTGCAGTTTCAAGCGATTTACCATAAATTATGTACAGGTACTGAGACACAATATCCAAGCAAGGTTTTAGTGCTTTCGGGTATATCTGATCTCGACCAGTTGGTTTGGAATCAGCCAAGGAGTGTAGACATGTTCTGATACCCTCAATTGTGATTCTTAACGGAGGAAGCAAACCTTGCACGTTGTCTTTAAGAGTATATAATGTACGATAACGCTTTAGTTTCAAGAAAACTGATTTCAAGAAAACATCAATTTTATCTTCTTTAGATGTATCCGCAGTGGCTGTTAACAAAAATAGGATGTAATGTATTGTTCCGTTGTAAACTCTATCCTTCATGTTCTTTTGGGGGATCTTCAGAAATTTCTGTAAAAAAAAGATGGCCTACATAAAAATGTACTCCCTACAGTGCGTAAATTTACACTTTTAAATGCGACAAACCTTATGGAAATTGATGGCGGCGATGTCATGCAAGAAGATTTTCTATTCCAACGCATTTAGATAAGAGCTTCTTGAAGTAAATCTTCGCCTTGAACATACGCCGGCTCTGCCCATCACTGTCGTTCCGGCGCTGAGTTAACTAAGCGCACCGGAATTACAATCATTTACAATAACCCCATACTTCCTTGCCAACTTTCTTGACCTCTTCCTCCATTATGTGTCCACGCTTTTGTGATACAAATATTTGTGCGCTTCAGCCGCCCATTTATTTTCATACATCTTCCTGAGTCTTTCTTAAAAACTCATTTTGCTCTGCGCTTCTCTGACTTCAAAGGAAGCCTAACCAATGACAACCTGCACTGCCTAATTTTTGTTTTACAGTAAGCCCTCAAAGCCAACCTTCCTAATCACTTTGGTTAACTTCCCGCCTCGACATGATGTCCATATTATATTAAATCCTTCGCACAAACTTATATTTTTTGTAGCCCCAAAAAGGTCATTGTGGGCAAGGTGACAGCAACGCCGCAACCATGCTTAGACGAGTTCTGCTCTTTGTGCAGTTTCTCTTCGGGTTCCTTGCTACTGCGGGCCCCCCTCCGGCGGTCCAGGATGCGTCGTCGATTCCGGAACAACGCATACAGGATTCATCTCGCCCGTACCTGGCCTGCCCTGTCTTCTTTGGTGAAGATAGCCTGGGCCCGACCACCGCCGATTTCAACTTATCTCCGTTCGACTACGTAATCATGGACTGTCCAATCCTACTGGTAGCCAACGCTGTGACGTCAGTGCCTGCGACTATAAGAGCAGCACCGCTGGCCGCTTTCTTCAGTGGGCAAGGTGACAGCAACGCCGCAACCATGCTTAGACGAATTCTGCTCTTTGTGCAGGTATGTCATTTCAATAATGCTTACTGCATTCGATCTGACGACCCCTTTTTGTTGCTGCTGCCTTGCCCACGATGCTGCAATTCCTGTTTTGCGTACATTTCGAAAGAGCTTGTGCATCTTGTTAATAGCCTTTTGTTGAGTGGTGATGTTGAGACGAACCCAGGGCCTCCTAGAAGGAACCCTCAAGCCAACACAGAGCTAAACTCTCAATCCGGATGCGCCCCTACCGTCGATAGGTCGCCAGCAGCGGTTGCTGACACTCACAACGTTGGTGATATGTTTGCTCAGCTCCACGCTGGCCAGAACCAAATTGCGCAAGATATTGCTAACCTTAAAACTTCCGCTGACTCCCGTTTCAAAGCCTTTGAAAGCCGTCTAGCTTCACTTGAATCTTCATTCTCGGCCTCTGGCTCTGTGTCTAATGACGTGCAAAATAAAATTCTGGCATTAACAGCCACAGTGAACAGGCTTGTCACGCAGAATGATGAATTGGAAGCATGTCTCAGTCAAAACAACCTCAAGGCTGTTTCTTCACGTCTCGAGGACTTAGACAATCGCATGACCACAGCAGTTAACGCCCCTGCGATCAGCGACCTGTGCACCAAACTACAGGCAGAGGTGACTTTGCTTTCGACAACTGCGACACGGCTACTTTCGAAGAATGATGAACTAGAAAACAGGTCCCGTCGCAACAATATAATTCTACACGGTCTTGATGAACCGGCTGGCGAATCTCGCGAAACGTTATTAGCTAATGTTTCACGGCTATTTTCTGAGACATTAATGATGCAATGTCCGTCCATTGAACGGTGTCACAGGATTGGTCGGCCACGGGAAGGCCACCGGCGCCCCGTAATAATGAAGAGCTTGAGTTTCCAGGAAAAGCTTCAGATCTTCAAAAATGCCACTAAACTCGTAAATTCCGATCTGCGCTTCACCGATGACCTGTCTTCAAACGTGAGATCTGTTCGCAAAAAGCTCTGGGAGGCCTCTGGTTCATTTCGCGACAAAGGTTTTGTTGTAAAAATGCGCTATGATCATGTCTTTATTAACAAGATTCGCTATCACTGGGATCACTTGTCTAACTCAATGGTGAAATCTTCCAGTAATTCCTTTCGCTCCTCATCTGTGCTTTTAGTTAGCAACGGTGCCGATGCCAGCAGCCATACGGCATCACCGTCATCGCATCTTTGACCAGCTCCCACATCGCCTGATTGCCTTCGTTTACTCAATCTTAATGCACGAAGTATCACCAGTAAATTTCCTGGCTTCTTATCTCTTATTCACTCATACTGTCCTCACGTTGTTGCTATCACGGAAACGTGGCTACACAATGGGATTTTTGACTCGGAATTCACTCCACCGGACTATATCGCAATTCGGACGGACAGACAGAACAGTAAGGGGGGCGGCGTCGCCCTTTTGCTTCGGTCTGATCTCAGGTTTTCCATTCTTCCAGCTCCTCTAGATACGGAGTCGGCCTGGTGCAAACTTTGCTTGGAAAAAACCCATTTTGTAATCGGCGCTTTCTATCGCCCCCCGGGAACAATGGTGGACTCGCTTCAAGCAATCGAAACGTTCATGCACATGCACAACCTATGTCCTTTCAACTTTATTTGTCTGGGCGATTTCAATGCACCGGGCATTCATTGGCCCTCTCTATCGACATGCGGTCATGATGGCTCTTTCGATAAAGAACTTTTAAATTTTAGCCTGAATTTGGGGCTTACTCAGATCGTTTGCGAGCCTACCAGACAGAATGCTCTTTTGGACTTGGTCTTTCTTAGCTCGAACCTCACCGCGTATGATTACACTTGTGAAGTGGTACAAGGCATTTCTTATCATAAGGCTGTTTTTGTTTCCCTTCCGTGCATTGTTCCTAAACCATCCTTCGTTCTTACTACATTTCGCGATTTCAATCACGCTGACGACACCTCTATTTTAGATACATTGGCTGATGCCTTCAACACTTTTGAAACACTCAGCATATCAAGTGACGTGAATGTTCTCGTGACATATTATGAAAATATTGTCATTTCATGTATCGAACACTTCATTGTCATCAAAACAAAAAAGAAAATTCTAAAATCCCTTGGATGAACAGAGATATACTACATCTTTCACGTCGTGTTCGCAGGCTTAGACGCTTGAAGGACTCCCATAGCCCCGTACACACTGCTAGGTTAGCTAAGGCGAAGGAGGATCTATGTACAAAAACCAAATCAGCCAAAGATTTTTTTTATAGCGTGCAGCTACCGCTTCTGTTGAAAAGTAACCCGCGTAAATTCTGGGGATCCATTCTTCCTCGTGACAGCTCTTGTACATCCTTATGTGTGAAGAACGAGATGACTAGTGATTCACTATTAATCTCGAACGCCTTCAACGCATACTTTAGGTCCGTTTTTACTTGCGATAATCATATTGTTCCTCCTTTTCCAAACATTCATCCGACTTGCCCCATTAATGATGTCTTAGTTAGCGCAGAAGGTGTCTTAAACCTCATACTAAATCTTAATACAAAGAAAAGTGAAGGGCCTGATGGAATCCCGAATTTGTTTCTCGTTCGGTATGCCTTATGGACTTCACGATACCTTACTCTTATCTTCAATAAATCCCTAACTTCCGGCATAGTACCTTCATCATGGAAGATGGCTAAGGTGCTTCCGTTACATAAGTCAGGTAGTAAGCAGCATCTTTCTAACTACCGGCCAATATCATTAACACCATATTCATGCAAAATACTAGAGAATATAATCTACAAACACATTATGGAATTCCTTGAATCAAATAACATTCTCTCTAATGTGCAACATGGATTCAGACGCGGTTTTAGCACCATAACACAACTTGTCGAGTTCACGCATGACATAGCTTCTAACCTGGATAAGGGATTTCCAATTGACGCTATATTCATAGATTTTTCCAAAGATTTCGATACCGTACTTCACTCAAAACTACTGTACAAACTAAATGCCATTCTTAACAACCCTCAATTAGTGAACTGGATAGAAAGTTTTTTGTCTCACCGCACTCAATTCGTAAGCTTTAACTCCATCAATTCTTCGGTGGTGGATGTGTCATCGGGCGTCCCTCAAGGCTCGGTCCTAGGACCTCTACTTTTCTTACTATATATTAATGATTTGCCACACGAGATATCATTTAAACTTCGAATGTATGCAGATGACTGCGTATTGTATGACATCATTTCATCTCCCTCTGAGCATGTTCGCCTTAGTGAATCATTCCTCAGATTTGCTAAATGGTGTGAAACATAGCAAATGAATGTTAACTTCCCTAAGACTGTCGTTATGTCCTTCTCTAATAAAGCTAACCCGTTCCTATTCAGCTACGGATTTAATGATAATTTAATTCAACGCGTTTCTGAATATAAATATCTTGGTCTCACGTTCACCACTAACCTGTCCTGGTCAAAGCACATTGATTCCATTACGACTAAAGCTCTACAAAAACTCGGTTATTTACGTCGTACTCTGTCTAATTCTCCGCGCGACACTAAATTACTGTTATATAAAACTATTGTTCGCCCTATACTTGAGTATGGTAGTATCGTTTGGAATCCCTACAAGCAGTACGAAATAGAGTTGAGGCCATACAAAGGAAAGCGATCAGATTTGTCTACCGACGTTATGACCACCAGTTCTCACCATCGTCAGTCATGTCTTCACTCAACCTGACATCTCTCGCCGAACAGCGACACGTTCATTCCTTAAATTTTTTTGATGGCATTATTCACTCTTCTTGTCGCCTCTCCAGTAATGAATATATCACCTTTGCAAAAATCTCCTCTAGTAGGAGACATCACGCGCTTAACATTACACCATTTTTGCACGAACTAATACTTTTAAGTATAGCTTTTTCCCTAAAACAATTGAAGCCTGGAACTCGCTACCAGGAACCAACCGTTCTCTCCCATTAAATGAATTCTTGTCTGTACTCCCTCAACACTGCGCCTAAACTTTCTTTGTTGCCTATTGTATTTATTTCATGTATTGTATTATCCACTCCTGCTATAGCCCCAGCAGGGGCTGCAGTATGTGTAAATAAATAAATAAATAAATAAATAAATATGTTTCGTCATTGTTGCATTCCACTTCCCCTTTATTTTTACATTATCATAGTGAATGTTTGCGTTGGTCTTTCTTTCGCTGACGTATATAGCCGGCTATTTTTATTGCTTCACCATTGGTATGACTTACCGTTGAATTCACACCACGTAATTACTTGTCTCTTCAATAAAGCTCATAATTCCCGATTTCTCTGTGCTTAACTTGGGGCCTTGAGTTGTCGTTGTATTGCCACATGCAGCGCCTGTGTTGTGCTCTTCCTTCAGTCATCGTCTTTTGCGCTGTGCAAGCATGCCACATGTATTCGCAAGACTCCGAGGATTAAGACGGATGTGTGGCACAAGGTTAAGGTCAATGTAAGAAAGAAAAAAAGAGAAGACAGAAAGAGCGCCAAACTCGCAGCTAACCTTATTCGAAGAAGTACCAAAAAATTGGAGGACGCTTAAGCTTCGCCTTCAAGAGTGGGACGCGACAGCGTTCCCGTAAACCCGCCAAGGGGTATAAGACAATGCGCTACGGCACAGCGATCACTTACGATGCGCCCCGCATCGGACTTAGCGCCCACCTATCACGCGGTGAGCGTCGAGCAACGCAGCGTTCGGCGCGGCAACGAAACGTGCGCCTGAGCGAACGGAACGAACCAAAGAACTCGGTGTCTCGGAGGGGAAACGATCTACGCCAGCCAAACGTCGTGATCGGCACGGGCAGAGAGATAGATAGTAATCTAAACCGGGAGCACGGCGAAGCGTCGTCAGGGGAGAGGGAGTCCCGCGACGCGCCTGGCAGCGGTCCCAATGCGCGCGCGGCGCGCCTCCTGTCGGGGCAGCGCCGTACATTGAGAGGAGGGGGTCTTCTGTGTTTGCCGCAAGATGGCTCTGCGTGTGCGGAAAGCGCAGAAGAAATGCAGCGGAAACGCACTTCGCAACTCGTGTAATTGTGACTTCTGTACGTTACATGTTCATAATTACCGATATACACCGCAGTATAACTTTACACGGCTCGTTTCGAAGGCAACACCGCATTCACTAGAGGCGCGTTTGCACCGCTTGGAAGCATCGAACTCGTGGCTGAGTGGTAGCGTCTCCGTCTCACACTCCGGAGCCCCTGGTTCGATTCCCACCGGGCCAATCTTGGAAGTTGCTTTTTATTTATGAAGCGCCTGCCGTGATTTATCGCTCACGGTCAACGCCGCAAACGCCGACACCGACGCCGACGACACCGGCTTTTCTGCGACACGAGCTCCTTAACGCTATCGCGTTAATATATAGGCACAGTGGATACGTGCGCAACAGCCGTTACATTCTGCGCACGTGCACGAATTCTCACAGAATAGCTCAGCATGCAAGGTAGCTATCACAAGCCAGAGAAACTATGAGCAAATCGAATCTAAAATTTCAAATTCGCTTTTCTGAAGTGAAACCGACAGAACGCTACTACAGGAATCCCCATTTTCTTTATGCGAGAGGCTTCCAGCAATTCTCGAGCCTACGCATCCCGGGCTATTTTATAGCGGCAGCGTGTTATTAAACTGCGCCACGCACCCCCACGAGGTAGAGTGCAAGCGCCGGTGTGACCGTGTTCCTTTCTTAGTCGATGAATTACGTTCCCTTAAACGGTAATTATGCAGCGTCCTGTTTGTCCAATGTACACTCTGCCACGGCTCAGATCTATCTCACAGTCTGCGCTTACGGTGAATCGCAGGAAAGGACTGGCGTTCTTTTTTCGAACACATGGCTTAGCAGTTCGGGGAGTGAAATGCGGGCACAGAGCCTCGAGAGCTTGTTTGGAGCACAAAAGACCACTGGCACACCGTGCCAGTCTGCAACTTTGTTCAGGTCGTGGGATATCTTGTGGCTGTATATTGTAAAACATGTTATCTTTTTTTCTCTCTCTCTCTCTCTTCGAGAGCCCAGGTCTCCTGCTGACGCCTTTCAGCCTCTGAAATGCAAGGGATCTCTGTGGATCTCTTGCATTGTTCGCTAGTAGCACTATGTCGTCCGCATATCAGCCAAGGGGTCTTCTGTTGGACCTTCTGCTTCATTATGGATGTAAGATAAATAAAAAACCTATTTCCGGTCTTTCTATACCCTTAACATAAAGTCTGAACAATGCAGACATAGCTTTTCCTCGCTCCTTTGCTGAGTGAATTTCCAGCATTTCATTGCATTTTTGGCTTCCTCGTACAGCTTGTACTCGGTTATCCCGACATATTTCCCTCTGCAACCGCACGAAGTAGTCATCTATGTCCTCGTGCTATCCAATAGCGATTCCCTGTCTACGTTTTCTTAGGGTTCCGTCATATCTAGAACTGCTATTCATAAAGGTCTATTCCAAGCTATTGAAATAAACGTACACTGAGTTAGTACAAAAATATTATTCTCTATTCGCCTTTCCCTCATTAAACGATTACTGTCCAATCGACCAGGTAGCAATCGTCTGCCTGGTTGAACCCATTCTGAAGTTCCCCAATATATCAAAATATCAACACACTTCGACTACACTTGCATTGCTACGCTTAAATTGCTATTCTATATATCACCGACGTTACTGTAACTGGTCTGCCCGAGGTCGTGACACTAATAGTAACAAAGCTCCTGTTTAATTTGTAACAAGTTCTCGAGCCATATATGAACTGAGCATAAGAAAACACCTTATGAGGGAACCAATATGGATTTGTTGGCATTACCTGTCCTACTCTCAGTATCTTCTACTTGTTTCGAGCAATGTACATGTGTTCTATGAAGTTTCGAGGGGCATAAATACTGCTGTAAAAATGGAAGTCAATTTCTTGTTGGAAGGGGTAGCGCTGTGTATTGTCCAATGTGCATTTGTGTGTGCCTGTCATTCTGCCTGCGCTACAAGTATAACGGCAAGCTGGCTCGCCGCACGGCCTCCGAGATCTGAGGAAGTGCTCTGAACAATTTCGGAGGCCGTTCTCGCCGAGAGCCACGTTGGAACACCTCATCAGGCGAGTCGGCGCTCCTGTCTATATTACGATATGTTCCTGATCGTGCAAACACTGCACCTCATGACTTACGCGAGCTTGAATTTCATTATGATTAACAGATGAGTATACGTGGAGTTATTTTGCACGATGTTATTTCTTGCGTAAACGCGTCATGTGCGGCATGACGCATCGGCTTCGCCTCGCGCCCACGAGCTGTCCAACAACACCTGCCTCATCGATTGCTTCATGCGCGCGAAGAAGGAACTCAGTGAATGCATCGTTCACACATTTGATGTACATTTCAGTAGCCACTCGCACTAATCAACGGAAGCTCTCTCAGTGACGAACATCGTATACTGTAGTCAGAATGATAGCAAACGTCGTAACACAATCTCCATAAATAACGTCCCATACCGCAGGCTGAAGCACGCTGTTATTACGCCATCATGCACCTTGGAGTGACGTCTATCAAGCTTGAAAATAATTACCCTTTATGTCGAAACTTCTTTTTTTTTCACGCACCTACGATCGGGGGGAATATCGTAACCTTAAAGTTGAGCACAACAAGGGCTCATCTGGCAACCTGCAGGGAGTTGCTACGAAATCCCCTGATTCAGCTGTTATTGTATCAGCAGGGCACTTCTTGATCCATGCCAAAAGAGTATATGAAGGAAAGTTACATTCGGAAACACATGCTTAGACTACAAAGTAGCACGCAGTTCGTCCTTTTCCGTCGTTCAAAACACAAATATTCAACTAAAGTTCGAAATAGTACTCAGTATTCTGCATTCAACACATGAAAGAACTATATAAGTTACAAAAAAAGGAACGCACTCAGGCAACAATCACACACTTATTTTTTTTTTCTTAAGCTTGAGACAATCGTCGCTAAGTAAAGACACCTGACCTCTAACCTATGGTTATCTATGACAGATTGAAACTTGAAACGGTGAAAAAAGCGTAGGAAAATACCGTAATGGTAAACTTATGCTTTGAATATATTTGTTGGTTTACCACCATTCTATAGAGTTTTATTCACAATATTTCTGAATTTTGCAAAGAAAAAGATTTTTCTTTGTAGTTTGCATTTCTCATTTTAAAATTTCTGGACATTTTACATGTTCACGTACAAGGAGTGATCTTCCACTGCGTTTTTCACACTTGCGTTTTCTGCACATGCTGACTTCGTATTCCGGTATTCCGTCACGACGAAGTTTCGCGAAGGTCACCACCAACATATACAACTAAGGCTTTCCCCTTAATAATTATTCTTGGCACGGTTTGTTTAGCGTCGCTTCAGTGAAAACGCGAGACTTCGAAACTTTTCCCGAAGCGGTTTTCTTATTTGAAATTATTACGCTATCCATACGAGGAAGCCGGCGTGGTGTGTCAGACGATCCGCGTTGCTGTCGGTTCTACGTCCACGCCGTGCGTGAGATTTAGCAAAGAAAAAAAAAACATCGTGATCGAGCGAGTTCTCCGTTCCTTTTCATTACTCAATCCACCTTCCTTTTTGCTCATTCTTTGCTGCCCTACAAGCCTTAAAAATGTTTTCTCCAAGTCCCCCTGTCTTTCTCTAATGAGCAGAAGGAAAACATGACCGTTGCCTTGGGAGCTTCAAATGGCAACAGGAGGAAGGCCTCAAATATATATCAGTTATGGAAGTGTACTTGGTAGACCAAACGCATCGACAATCATCATAAATTATGACAACCTGAGACAAACCGGAAGCTTTACGAAAGAGTGGTTAGGCATTCCATCTTTGAGTCCTAGCCTACACACGGATGTTCTACCATTTATGGCCTCAAACTCTCATGCTACCGTGCGGGACCAATTACTCAGGTACCAATTTTCAAGTCATCAATTTGGAGGATTCTAAATGACGGCCTTTCACCCACACCGCCTTGGCCAGCACCAATGCTTAGAAGATATTGGGAGCTGTAAAATCGTCTAGATTTCTCTGATTGGGTCCTTACAAAAGCCGATACGTTACCAGACTTTTTGAGGAACATCATGTGCACAGATGAAGCCAATTCGCAGAAACGCCCAGGTAAATTTGCATAATGCCCACTATTGGAGTGACTCCATTCCACACTATTAGCCCCGAGAATTAGGAGTGGCGCCCTCTCGCGAGTGACGTCACGGCCAGGACGCCGCTCGCTCCGGCTCGCTCGGCTGCCGCGCGCGCTCGTTCCCTTCGTGTATGCTTGGGGTATGGGTGGCTCGAGCCGTACGTATTGAAGAAAACGTGGGCTTCTTTCAGCTGCCATACCTTAACCACAGTTTCTTCTTCAAAAGCGTGTGAGTCGAGAAACCTTGCGGCATGGATATCGCAAGCTAAGTAGCGTTAAAGGGGTCTACTAGGTTTTGCAATGCATATATGCGCCGTGTCTATCGGTAAATTTTGACTAAAAAAAGAATATCTGCAAATTCAACGCGCGAAGTTGTGTATGATGCTTCGCTAAACATTTAACATTCCTTTAGTATTTAGCTATGAGAGGCATTGCATTTTACGTGGAAGAAAAATTTGGCAATTGGCGTCAACATGTTATCTGATTTTAGAAAGACACTGCCCAGCGAAGCTCTCATCATGATTCCTATTACTCTGGTGTGTTGTTCTATTCAAATATGGCCATTCATTAATGCGTAAAAAATAGTTAGGCGCGCATTTCTTATGAAAAAGTTTGCTGCTACTTTCATCCCCCTCTGAAACAGGCCTCCAAAAAAACGAATTGCTCATGGCTGCTAACACGACGGCGCGTCATGTAGAGTATTTACATAGTTAATTCACAAACACCATAGTAGCAATCACCTGAGAGAAAAGTTTCGTTGTTAAGATCGAGAGCCACTCAATTGAAAGTGATGAAATGTTTCATAGTGGCCCTCAGTAGCCTTTATTGACAATATGGCACACCCCTGATCACGTAACAGTAGCAATCGACTGTCCGTATGGCGAGTCACGCTATGTTCGCGAAACCCATCAGTTCACTACAACTTCGAATTAAAACCATAAAGCACTTTTTACAGCGCCAACTGGAATGGCTAAGGTATTCTCGAGCTACTACAGCGCAGCTTAGATTGCCTAGAAAAGGAAAATTCAAGCACCTTCTGTCTCACCATGTCTCGATCCAGCGTTCTTTAATTATACAAACGGAAGACTATTCGCTTCGTCGGTACATAAAAGAGAACCTTGCCCAACTGCAGGCTAAATAAAGTTTGCTCCAATCCAATCGCAAACATTCATAAAGAAAGCACCACAAACCTTGCATATATTTTCACTTGATTTCTGACCCTCCAGCGGGGAATTTCGATATCTTCAATATGTCCCATACTACTAATCATTGACGCTTCGACTTCTTTCTGGCTGCAGCGATGCGGTCCAGCAGGTATACTTCACTAAAAAAATTGGGCCGAGCAGCCTGTGTCAGTTCGCCAAACAGATTCGTCATGTATATTCCTCAAGCAGCAAGCACCAGCAAATTTCTCAAGTGAGTTTGATTTGATTTAATAATTTCCATTTACACACACACATGTACAGAGGAGTGGTAAGTGGAGGTGGATGAGGGAAAAAAGTCGCACAGACGCGGCTTGAGGTAACCTCACCCCCTTAGGTACAATATGGCTGCATGGGGTAACACATCAAGCGCCATATAAATTACATTTATATAGTGGCCATAAAACATTGCAGTTATACTGTATATGAAAGAACAGTGAAATATTTCCACAATAACAATGCAAAACACACTGCGGCATTGAAATAAATAAATGATATACACTAGGTAACATAGACAAAAAAAGAGGAACATAACATACATTATTAATCATTAACAAACGCGCTCTAAAGAGGTGAGTTGAACGTGTAGCACGGAAAAGGGAATATATATTGGTACATTCCTATTTGTACTCTGTAAATAGCTGTAAGCCTTCATTAACTTTACTTCAAGTTTCCGCCGCTTAAAAAAAATGAACACGTGAAGAACCGCCTAATGTTGACAAGCAGTTAAAGAAGCAAGTGAGGCGTGTAGAATCTAAGCTCCAGTATTAGTTAAGTCCCCGTGCTACTGCCGAGCGTTTCTGTGAGGAAATGCAAAAATTCGATATTATGCCATGAACTACTCGTCGTGAGCAAACCTGTTTTAGCGGAATAAAATTAACGTAACTGCTCTAGAAGTCATATATAGCCAGCTTTGTGAAATACTTGTTGCACCGCGGCAGGTATGGTATCATAACTGGATTCCTATAGGCTATGCTTTTGCGATTGTCGATCCGCGTATGAAAAACCCGCAATGGGCTGGTCTGCGTCGCTTCGGCTGGCACTGTAGCGTTGCCTTCGAGAGCTGCATTGTTGTCTAAGAAATTAGCTCTTTGAATAAATGTTCGCAAAGGAAGACGTCGTAAAAATATATTTGAGACGACCACCATAAGTATACAAGCAGAGAGAACGAGGGCGAACAAACGAAAACACCGCAGAAAGCGCCCGGACAACGCCCGAACTGTAGCAGACGACAGGCGCGAGTCCGTGCCCTGACGTCACGCGAGCGGCGCTCGCAGCGCCGCTTGTGTTCGTTCTCGGGGTAATAGGTAAAGCGCAGTCGGCACCAGTACCAGCAGTCATCCAATGTCTGGCCCGGAATTTACGACGGTGCTATAATCGGTGCCATCTTCGATCGCACACTGACTCAACAGCGTTACGTGGACGAAATCCTTGAAGGAGTGGTTGGTGATTTCTCAGCGAAGTCCCACTGTCACGTCTTCTACTTCTGTAGTATCAGAAACATGGGACGCCAGCACACAGCAGCAGCCGAACACGAAACTGGCTGGATGCGATTTTATGCGAAGCATATTACGAGAGCTCAACCCAGCTCCTCAGGCGCGGCGGTGTCGCCATGAAATCACGTGACACCGTGACGTCACGACAGAGGAGAAGTGGCTTTGGCTCAACTCTTGCAAGACGGGCTGGGTGGGAATCGAACCAGGGTCTCCGGAGTGTGGGACGGAGACGCTACCACTGAGCCACGAGTACGATGCTTCAAAGCGGTACAAAAGCGCCTCTAGTGAATGCGGTGTTGCCTTAGAAACGAGCTGTTTCTAAGGCGTGCGTCTCTTGCTCAGGCGCACATTTCGTTGCCACGCCGAACGCTGCTTTGCTCGACACTCACCGCGTCCAATGCGAGGCGCGTAGTCGCTGCCCTGTAGCCCATTGTCTTACACCCCCTGGCGGGTCGACGGGAACGCTGTCGCGTTCCACTCTTGAAGGCGAAGCAGTAATGCATGAGTTGTTTCTTCGTCTAGCCGAACCAAATATAGCCAAGCAACAGCAGTTCACCAGGCTAAACAGTGGTTCAACAACTAAAATAAAGGCTAGTATGCTTCGCATCCTGGGCTTAACCTTACCTAAGCCACAGCCATTTTTTTCATGCGCAATATATTGGAAGGCACGGGCCTGTAAATTAGCCGGCTAGCTCACCTGACCTTTCTGTACTCGGTTTATTTCTTTGGGGTTATCTCAAAGATCGTGCTTACATGATCGATACGGACGTCAGATTCGCTCAAGAGAAGGATAACAGATGTCTGCCGTAGAATTCGAGCGTCGGTCATCCAGGAAGCCACTGATGATAAAGTGGACTGAGTACTGCGTTACTGCAGCACACCTATTCGAACGCGTCCTCTAGGCAGCAGCTGGTGTTCAACGGCGCTTACGAATTCACAGATAATAAGGGCACAGTGAATTCTGATTTATTTTTTGCTTGTTTTTGTGCAGGCGCCACGTTTGTCAATTCAGCTCATTTAAGCGATTATTTACTTACTTGAACGCATCAGTTTTTCCTAGTAAGATCTTGATGAGGGCTAGTTGGTTCGTACTGATAACTGAGGTTAAAAGCGCGAAAAAGACGAGGACACAAGGAACCACAGCGCTTGCCTGTGGTTCTTGCTTCCGTGGGGCCTCGTCTTTTTCGCGCTGTTTAACCTCGGTTTTACCTCCTCTCAACACGTGGATCACTTCCCGGTCTATTTATTTCGCTTTTATTTTATGCGATGAACCTGTTTTTGAAGCACATATACGCTTTCATGAAAATTAAAAACTACACTATAATTTGGCTTTGAATCGAAGGAAGTTTCTGGCGCGACATATTGGCAACTCAAATCAACATTAGGGGGCGCTGCGGAGCCTGACCCGGTCTGGCTACACTGTGCAGTATGGCGGCTTTACGGAGGTCCCCGCGTACGCTTTCCTTGGTGAAAACATTAAGTTTGTTGCACTGCGATGTTAATTCGCGCTGTTTTGTGGGGGGAGAACGGGTAGTGGACGTCGAGCACCTCATTTTAGTCGGCACCAGTGGTACAAAGAGTAATTAAGTAGAAGTGGTCGCGCGTGTGTGCAAACCTACGGCGTGACAGCGGACCCGCACGAGATTGTGGTGAGAATCGCCGACGCATTCCGGGACCCATCGATCGTGGAGGCAAAGTGTTCGTGCACTGCTGGATTGTCGCAAAAGTGCAAGCACATCTCGGCTGTTTCTCCTGGCACCTTATCCTGGAACATTTGGTGTAGTTGTCAGTCCCTTTAACGTTTCGTCTCTACATTGCGTTTCAATGCTGTTCATAGTGCAAAGATCGTAGTAAAGTGGAATGTTCATGTGCGTGCACCGTTGTAAGCAGAAGAGATCCTATTATGTGCCGAACTGCAACTTAGCTTCACCTTGTGCTGTGGCGCTTGGGGTTACCTATCACAATACATATCCTGCTTTTTTCTTTTTCTTTTTTTTGCCGACATGACTGTTCGTTTCCTATGGCTCATACGCTATTGTTTCACAATTTGTGCTCGAGCAACTGCGTGATATCAGTGGCGACTCAGGCAGAACTCATGAAACCAACTTTTGTTGTCTTTGTTAGTGCCCTTCTTAAAGGGGCCCTGAAACTGGCATGCCGCATGATATAGATACCACGACCACCACAAGCTCTGTTCGCAGGACGATCAGACAGCCGTGTGTATTTATTGGTCTCAGTAAGTGATGTAGCTCCAGGCGTCCATCTCGCGTTTAGAGAGTGCCACACATGCCTGAACCACAAGTAGCAATGTGTAAAAAAAAAAACTTGACCAGGACCTTGCTACCTTGCCATGCACCGTGTAGCTTCCAGCACACTAGCTGAGGCGAAAGGAGAAAGCAATGCATCAGTGCAATAACTACTAATTCCGCTTACAGTTCAATGATTCGAAAAATTTTTGCAGCAGGCGGTGTCCTTTTGTAGTGAGGTAACTATGATCAGTTGGAAGTGTTTCAGTGCCCCTTTAAGTGTTTGTTAAGTGCTTTAAGTGCATGTTAAACTTTTATGTCACTTACTTTCCATTTATTGATATGTTGATAGTAAGGACAGCTCTATATGCTCTCTGGAGGTCAATAATTATCATTCACTGATGTTAAGTCTGCACAAGTGTCTCCCCATGTTGTATTACCAGTGGTTTAGTTATGCTTCCCAGGACAGCCATTTGCACTGTATTCAACAAACTGGGAAGAAGCATAAATTATGGTACATATACCAGCTGGGGTCATTTGAATCAAACCATTCTTTCAGAGTACTCAACTCTGGTGGCCAAACTTTTTAAATACTCATCGTATGCAGGTTTGACACTGTTCCATGTTACTTCTCATGTTCTGTTTGGCCAGATATACCCTCATATGCTAAAAAGTGCAACAAAAATGGGCTTGAGTAAAACGTATGAGGCAAGTACAGTGAACAAAATATTGAGTGCATGTGGTTTATTTTGTGAAAAAATACAAGTAAGGAAAGGGACAACAAACCGCCATTGAAGAATAACCACAACTCTATGCACACAGATCATAAGTGAACTGCAAATATCTCGGAATACCATAAGATGAAAACTTGCATCAGAATGCGTAGTGTAAATCAGCACTTCAATGAAGAATACAAGTTGCAAAAGAATGTGCATTGCTAATTTACAAAAAGTGTGTTGAAGTTGAAGTCTGCAGGTTTGGCCAATGCAAACAAGTGCAGCATGTAGATCACATGGCAACGACCGTGTCTGAAAAGTATGAAGTGGCTGAGTGGCATAAAAAATGCTGGATTTCCAAACAGAAGACTGCACTTACTCTCAAGGCCGCCACGCTTTGATGGAGCCAAGGTCACACGCACAAATGCCTCTATGCAATACAGGCTACTTGCAATATCGCCAGCCATGGCACGACTTCAGGTGAATCACCTAATGCCGAATATGCAAACGCGCCACTGGAATTCATCTTTTGGTGGCACAGCCACAGTTACTTTTAAAATTTCACACATCAACTGAGCAGTCTCTGCAATTATGTTGCTACATGTAGTTAGAGAACAGTTAAAAAGGTGACTCAAGAATGCAGTGGAAATATGCTTCAATTTCACCAATGTCAATGCAATTGTTTTTACACATAACTGGTGCCGTCCTGAAAGTGGATGAATTTTTGTGTAGCACGTCACACGAACATTCAGAACATCGAATGATGGCAGGCCTGTGAATGTGTTTACGTCGCTACTATTTATCGTGTTCACAAACTTCTGTGGAAAAGTACCCGATGTCACTTGGGCAGCCTTGCTTTCTGTAAGCCTTGTCCGTGAAGCCATTTCTAGTAGGAAATTTGCCACGTCTTTTTCTTCTCTTGAGTACTCTGCCATTAATGTCTGGAGGCCAGGTTGGCAAGCACATTCCTGTCACAAAACAAAAGCAAGAGTTGTAATGTCTGACATATCTGACGCGAAATGCAGCTTCTTTTTGTCATTCCAATAATGCACGTCAGTGTATTAAATTCAATGTTGGAAGTAGGAAAGCCAAGCTTTTTGCATCAGTTAATTTGCACCCATCACACACCACAATCCTTTCACGAATTAATCCAGAAAACATGCTGCCGGCTAGGTAAAGACAGCTACCACATCACAAATATATAGAAAAAATAAATTGCCATATTTGCTATGTCCTTGTCCCTTATGGTGTTTGCAAGGCTTTGGTCAATGCTGTTAGGGGATGGGAAATCGTCCTGCAATGTCAGATAGAGTTCAGTTCAAGAAACCAGTGGTTAAGCAATGTGTGCACAAGTTGCAATTAATGTGCACCCATCACACACCACGTGCTACAATGCTTTTACGATGTAAATCCAGAAAGCATGCCACCGTCTAGGTAAAGACAGCTACCACAACACATACATATACAAAAAGAAATTACCATATTTCCTTTGTCACTTATTTGGTCCATGCTGTTGCGGTCAGGGGATGGGAGATCGTCCTGCAATGTCAGAGTTTAATCCCAAGGAATTAGTGGTGAAGCAATGTGTGCACAAGTTGCAGGCAGCCAATTTACCATGGTGGTCGTGCTGACAGGTGCATGGGGCAACACCTTTGCTTCTAATGGGGAGGCAACAGTTTCTTTGCTTGATTCATTCTGTAATGCATTAAAAGGTGTTGACATCTATTGCATGCTTGTACACATGGTGTATGTACCATAAGCATATAAGTGCTGCACCATGTAGTCAAATTAACTTACTCTGGCTGACCGATACACACGTCGGCGAAGTCTTGCCAGTGAAAGCTCTTTCATATGAGCATCCTTGTTCTCATCATAACATGACGTCCTTGGCAGGTTTTCAGTTGGTATTGCATTTTTTTCAGCCGCTGTCTTTGACATGCTACATCTGAAAAAATAAATGAATTGTTTATGCTTTGTTGTGCCTCAATATGGGCTGCAGCCAGAATTTTTTTTCTTTTTACCTCAGAAACAAAGCTACAATATTTATAAAAAAGCATTTGCAAGGAAATGAAGCACGGTTTGAGTGTGCAAGGCTATGCAACGATGTACACCGAATGTAGCATCTGCAAAACGTAGTTGAAAGCTGCTCATAACACAAAGTACACAGGTGCAAACACCACCACATGACCGGAGTAGTTATGCCACTGAGTTGGGGATGATTTAATAACACAGATAAAGCTAGCTTAGGTACTAATACTGCACATACATATGCGACACGTCAGTAGACGGCGGACGCCGTAAATTTTCCTCGAAACTAGCAAACGCGTGTAAAATTGACATGTGGCTGCCGCGTAAGTGGCAAACTTCTGCAATGAACGCGATAGGCTCGCCGTCGGTGCGAAATACCAGTGTCATATGGCCACTCTTGAGCACGTCGGAGATTCTCAAGTGCAAGTGGCAAATTCGTAATCAGTCGCGCTGGGAAGTGCCCGCGTGCAGTGCGCCTGTGCTGCAAGTTCATCCGCACCACGCATGATATTTATTCCGCTTTAGCATGCCACATACGTGGCACGTTTACACTCAACACTTCCCGAACTTGCTAGTACATCATTCGTAAACATTTGAATCTCCGACGCCCGTATAAGTTGCGCGAGACGTGCTGGGCATCAAAAGCCTCCCGAGTTACAGCCGGGTGTAGCCAACGAGCGCAGAGGTGACGTTGCTCGCAGAAACCGCTGTGAAGCGTCGAACATGAGCTCTAATTACAGCCAATGTGGTTAACGAGTGTAGAAGAGACGTTCCTCGGAGAAACCGCTGTGACAGGTCTCGAACCTGTGCTCGAATTTCGCGTTGCGGCTAACATATGCAGCAAATAATGCATATCCCAATCGCCAGTGCCCGCAATGCGAAACGTGTTTACATAAGGTGACACAGTGACATGTATAATGGCCACGCACAATGGTCATGCATTAGGGTCGAGTTCACAAGTTCACAATAGTGTCTCACCTGGTAAGGAGAAATTATCCCGTGCAAAATGCCGTGAGCAAACAGTCACTGTAAGCGTCACAGCCTTGCCGATGCGGAGGTTAGCGATCCACCTGGTTCTGCGGCTTCAGCCTTTCCACTCGGAGGGAAGTGCGTGAACGGAAATATCGCGGTCCTTCCATCTCGCTGGCACGCACCGAGGAACACAGCAGAACTGCTTGGCCGTTCGCTTTTTCTTTGCTAGCAGCTTCATTCTTCCGTCCGCGACAGCAGCCTCCACGGCACACACGGCGACTGGACCTCTGTATTTCGTTTCTCCCTACTGCCGCTAGGTGTCGCATGAATTGCTGGAGTTGCGAATAGCTGCGCGCGCACTCTGTATATGTGGCTATGTGGTGCGAGGAAAGCCAGGATTTTGAGACATGACAATTGCATTGCTTTTCGCGTTTCGTGCGTGGTTAGGGTGGCGCTTCCGCCACGTTATCAAAGGGCTTTTGTTATCAATGTGATTAAGTCAGCGTTGAGAGACGGATAATAAGTGTGACGTAGAAAAGGCATAGCTGCAAAGCCGCGAAACCTGCTGTTGGTGCTGCTTCCGTACGATTATCAAGATGATGCGCTGCCTATTCGGGTTTGCGACAGGCAATGCATTTACTTTCAAGCAGCTTATTTGAGAGCGCTGCTTTAGGATACGGGTGGGAGCGCAGTCACGTGGTGTTGTTCATATTTCATCAGGTTTGTTTGCCGGTCGGAAAAAATGTAACGCAAATTAATTAGTACGTCGCTGAAAACACAAGTTAGATGTCATTGGGGGGTTCCTATGGGTGCCTACAAATGATAATTAGGATAATACTTACTAATTAGAGAATTAATTGCAATTGTCTAATTAAGTTTCAGGAACGAAATAATTAGTGGTGGATACTCCACTGAAGTGGTAACAATATGCACTAGGTTTTCTTGGAGTAACGTAACTGCTCTTTTTTAACTCTTGGTGCATGATAGTTGGGGCATTCCGTATGATTCGCTCAGTAACCGAAATGAGGCCAAGCCGGATTCACTCGAAATCAGAATCAACAGCAAGCATGCGCAAGACTCACAAAAAAAAAAAGAGATAGGCTGCAGTTTCGCCGCTAAGGCGAAGCAGTATTAATGATAGCGAAGAATACGACAGTTACACGAAGGAAGATTACACCAACGAGAGACGCCAGACTCTTGGTGGTGGGAGATGACTCCGGCTGTGAAATTGAGCTGTCTCCTACTATGAAAGTCTTGTAAATTCTCATATAAAGCCGTAGCTTTAGTGAATAATTCTTCGAGGTCACACGAAGTTTCTTCAAGCGCAACAAAAAAGAAATATTGAATACCGGTGCACTGTGCTTGCTTAAGTTTTGCAGAATGATCGCATTTTGGCGTCGACTTTGTTTAGCATAACACTTGGAACAGTTAACTGTCTGGTTTTTGAGAAAAAGAAAGTGCAAATTTGCCTTCGCCTATGCATGCGAGCTGCCGCCGCAACACCGATAACATAAACTTGTTTCGCCGCCTGCCGTCAGCCACAGAAAGCAGCGCTTCACGGAGGGCTACCCGTGTTGCCCGCTCCTGGAACCATGCCATGAATTTGGAACTTGGAGCTCTATTCCTGAAAAAGGCGACCATGGAGGAAGGAAATGTTTTCATTCCTCCATAAAGGCAACTTTTTTTAATATTTGTTTTCTTATAATTTTTTTATGTTTTCTTATTTGTTTTCTGGGCTCGCCGCCATTTGGCAACAGTGATGGCAACGCACATGGTCAATTGGCGCCATGGAGAAAAGATAAGTTGGCGCTAAGGGGTTGTTTGCGCATGATGTGTTTGCTCTCTGGTGCGGTCGCCCAGTTCAAAACAGTATAATGAGTACCTTTAGCTTACAGTCAACAAATAATGCAATGTGCCAAAGGCTGCGAGTACTGACAGTTTCTTCACTGCCAGCGTTCCTGTCTTGTGGCGTAAAATGTTCGTGTGTGCCTGGTTGTGGAGAGCCGCTGGTGTCGGTCGACTCACAGCGGCGGTCGACCACAGCAGCGGTGCATAGCCACTTGTGAGTCAGTCCGCGAGACGTGATGCCGTGTAGCACGTGCGGAGGAAAGCGCCCAGTGGCAACGCCATTTTCGGCTTTGTACACAAGGTAGTCGGCGACACTGGGTAAGTGCTAGAGCTTTTTTATTGTAAATTTTGAATTGGCAGGGCACGCGAAAAACGCAAGTTACCGGCACTGTGGCAAGCGGTGACTTTCCAGATCAAGCGAATGACAATTGGGCATTCTTGAGTTTTCCGAGATAATTGTCGACTTTGTTCCAGCTGTCATTAGCACATATTTCAATCCGGATGGTTATTTAGACGAAGGTTCGTCAGTTGCTTATTCAGACTGCCTCAGTTCGGAGTCTTTGGATGGAACGTTGTGAAACGGTAAAATAGGATGTAGTAAGCATAACGCAATCATAATGGAGGTCCTCAAATGTGTGAGCCCACAGTAGTCTTGTTGGGTCAATAAAGAGCAGCACTTAAGTTTTTCATTAAGCATCTACCATTAAGCTTACAATAACTGAAATTCAGGCGAGCTTGTGTGTGTGCATCCTTAGCAGGGCGCAAAAATACGACAAAAAGGAACGTGACAGGGACAGGTACCGTTTTTGAACCCCCTGATACCAACTATAAACAGCAAAGTACATCATGGTGCAAGCACACCAAAATTGCCAAAAATGTCCAAACGGAAGCACTTGTCCTGTCACATGTTGGTCAAAAAATCGACCCCAGTGAGAATGACAGGACAAGTGCTTCTGTTTGGATCTTTTCGGTGATTTACAGATTGAAATGCAACACTGTGAGTGCATGGCTACTGATACATGCAGCGCCGTCCATGGAAGCAAGGTGTTGCATTGTGGTGTACCGCGAGAGAGTGTTTTGAGCATAGGCTTACTGCTAGCGGTTGCCAATGAGTGGAGCTGTGGTTCCCTGCAGCACCAGCGGGGCGCTGCAGGTATGACGTGCTGAACTGTGCCTGTGTACACACGGCAGTGCGTGCTGCCAATTTCGCGACATTCTTTTAACTGCTCGCGAACACTTGTTACACGTGTGCCTCTGATGCGTCACACATGCTATGTGAATAATGCACCATTACATTCATCTGAATAAAATGAACATCTGTACAAAGGAATAGCATAATTGATTTCAGAATGTAAACTTCAAGAGAAAAAGAAAAATAAGACTCGCTTGTTGTGGACATGTTCGCATAAAGTAGGGAGTATTTTGTCGACTCTCCTCTCGCAGCCACAATGGCAGCCATTCTGCATGGCTAACTGTTGTGCCGGCTAGTGGCAAAGGTAGAGCATGCTGCCAATCTCTGCCATTCTCCGCGTACCGCCGCCTGCATGTGGTCCACGGAACACTGTTGTAGCGGCTGACATGAAAGGGCTTTCTTTATCTCCGCCAAGATGTTTTAGATAACGTTCTTGTCCGCACCTTGCAGGCGCCAGTCTAGCACCATCAGACACCTGTCTTCCCAGAGGCGAATAACGGATGCAACAGTGTGGATGGGGCTGTGGTTGGGCTTGTTAAAAAACAAGCCGTCGTGAAATAGGCTGTTGAGTGCATACGGTACTAGGACAGCGTCTAGCAGGTCTGTGTAAGCTGCAGCGGTGAACTGGCCATCCAGACGTACAAGTGGACCTAATGTTGAATTCCAATGGCAGATCCGGATCAAGTTTTTCTGCTCTGTATGGAGCAATCGTATTCCAATGGCAGAATGGGAGCGTGAGCTGTGTGTTCCAATGGCAGATTGGGACCAGCCGCTGATCCCGGATTGCTCCGTGGAGCAAAAATATTTTCTCCGCCGAAATCGGCAGATTTGACCGGAAGTCCTCGTGACGTATTTCCTTCACCCGCCTCTGCTTCCTGTCACGGTCGCCTGTTTCCGGTCGCGGACATGAGAAACGTGGACGACGCTTCGCGCCATGCGATTTTGTTCGCGCTCCAAGACAGCTCCGACTTGGACAGTACAATTTCCAAGTCGAGTGATGATTCTTCTGACACGCACAGTGAAATGAGGTGGTGGGTTGCGGTTCCAAGCGCTTGTTCCTCTCTCTATTCTAGCGCCCTCTCACTTGATTTTCCTGTACTAAGTGCCCCCGCAGGAGCGCACGCATTCCCTTCGCAGATATGGTGTGAGCAGATGAGCGATCTCAGTCAGAGCGACGCGCTCGCGATCTACCATTGGAATTCAACATAAGCCTTCTTTGGAGACGACACACCACACACTCACTCCAGATCGGCTGCTGCTGGCAGTACGCTGGAGATAGAGGCATTGAACCTGGGTAAAGCAGGCAGAGCACAACACAATAGAATTTTAGAGTACAGCAACTCATGAAGGCAAGAGATTACTGCGACAACGGTACGCGCGAGCCTGCGTGTCATCTAGCAAGTAGTAGGTCGGACACATTGGTCGGTGTGATAGATTGTGTGAGTGTAGCAACAATGTGAACAAAACCACAGTCATTGGTACAGTACAATGCTTGGCTGCACATCAGTATTTAGCAATAGCGTCATCGTATGTCGCAGTCACAATCAGCTGACATGCTAATAATTAAATCATTTGGCGATACATATATCAGCGAAACCTCTTACCTTTGTCTGGCAAAGAATTGAAGTTCTCGTCCTGCCTGAGTATCTTAAAAAAAGTAGTTTATTACCAGTGTTCGCTGGGTAGAAAACGTGGCCATAGGTGTCACGAAATAAGGAGTTGGAAGGTACTGCCCCTCCTGTCATCTTTGCTTTATTTTTCCTTTTCACTCAATCGGAGTTGCACTAATGTCAAGATGAGTGCAAAAAATGCTCGTGAAACCGTAATCAGGCATGCACCGTTTCCTCGTACACTACGCACTGGCACAGGTCAACATTCTTGTAGTGAATTGCGGGTACGCTTGCTCACATTTTTCTTACAAAAAGAAATAACCATGCTATGCATTCGCTTGCCTGTCTATCATATGCAACATGAATATGAAGGTATCGAAAAGTGAACGACCTACCTAGTGTTGCTCGTTTTCCAGGCATGCCGCTCTTGGTCCCATCGCGTTGTGAAAGTCAATACCTCTGTAAAAATGATGCTGCGTCACTCTTCCACCGTCCAAGTCTGGTGCTGTTATGTGAACAGCAGCCTTCTGCTTCTATTCTGGGAAGACAGCAGCGGCTTCCGTGCTGCCACACGGCTTCGAAGGCCTCGAGAGTGGAGGCACTCACGTGTCACGTGCTGGCCACGAGCCTCAGGTCATTGCGGATTGCTTTTGCAGTCAGCTTCAGGTCCCGCCTTGTGGCTGCCATAATGCGCTCGTCATTGGAGTTTGTTTTTCGGTCGATATCCTCGGGCTGGTTCATCAAGCCACCTTCCATTTTGAACGCCTGCACAATTCTTTTAAAGGGGGTCGTTGCTTGTTGATGTATTTTCCGTAGGTCATGGCCAAACATGACGAAAATGCTCATACTTGCTTAGGTTGTTATGCTGATTCCAAAGATGCAATAATTTTTTATTGTAGGTCAATTAGTTCAGGAGATAGACAAAGCAGCCACTGTGTTGTTTCTGAAGACCATAGAAAAAAAAGACTGCTCAGCAGAATGCAGATATTACATAGCTGGATACTAAAACATGCATTAAGCGCAGTGCTGGAAGCAGTGTTTAAATAAATTCATAATTAGTCATTCTATAGAGGATTAAAGTGCTGTGTTTGTGCTGTGGCTACCACAAAGGAAAAAAATGCAGAATTTAAAAATATATGTGCAGGAAATTAAAATTCTGCTCCCAGCATTATCTAATGTACAGATTGGACGTGTACAGATTGGGATGTACAGATTGGATTGGAAGATTAGGCTTTATGTTAAAAGAAGAATTGTAGCTCTAGCTTTTCTAGGATCATGACATATCCCTCTGACAAAATAAAAAGTGACCAAAAGACATGTTCTGAGAAAACGGGAAAAAACAAGCAGGTCTACTTTATGTATTTACAGCTGGTACAGCTTAGTGTGCACCAGGCATATAGTCGTGTTGACTCTTAGCACCTTTGTGCCGCTTCATCAGGAACTGGTGCAGATTCTCTGTTACCTCGCATTTCTTGGCTGACGCTACTGTTCGACGCCAATCCTTTTCAATCATGCAGCTATGACTTGGCCTGCTTGGATTGAGACTCGGTTCTCTCAGAATGTCTTCTGAAGCCCTTACATTAGCCACATTGAACATCACTACTGCTTCTGCCACAGCAGCCTCAACTGTGAACAGTGAAGCATGGTCCTCCTTTGGTGCCAGACCCCATATCATTAAATGCAGGCTTTCATTGTTGTTTTGTGTTTTCCCACGCTGGTATCATTGAAGCATGTTTTATTCCGAGATGCACTCATATATGGAAAGCAAGGTCTCACGGACATGTGGAGGCAGCTTTCAACGGTGTTTGCTAGCAGGCTCACCGTTGGCCTTTGCGGCATTTTGCTTGCACCAAGAGTCGGGGCCTGTTGGGCAGAGGGTGTGGTTAGCCACATTGTCATTAGGCGTAATGTGGTGATAAGTGGCCATCACTGCCCTCTGCGTGGCATCCACATCTCCTTTGTTTATGTTCAGAGCCCATCCATAGTGCAGCTCGGCGTAAAGTTCGCAAACCAATTGCGCGAAGTCGATCGCCATGTTACGCATCGCGCGATGACCCACAGGCGTCAACTTTGTCTTTATATAGTGTTGCCACATTTTCGCGTGGAGACCACGTTGACTAATGCCCATCAATGAAAATACGACATTCAGGGCCATTTGCCTATTCCCGGTTGCCTGCATGGCACACACAGCCAGAACATTCACATTGAAGAGGCTCATTCTTTCATCACTACGTACCCGTAGCAAGCTCTACGTCGGCAATGTCTGTCCACAGTTCCCACACATCAAATGCAACGAGTCCGCACTTCCGTTTGTCTTTGCGAACTGAAAGTACAGCGTTGCATTTGGCGAGCGACAATAAAGTGTTCACTGCATATAAATCTGCAATCATGGACGTAATCCCATCATGCGGCTGAGCCGCGTTGTCCATGCCATCGCCCACAAAGTCGCATTTCCTCTCCGTTGCTGGAGCGCACGACAACTGCAACACTTTTTCTTCAGCTTTCCCATATTTCTCTTCCATGTCTTCCTTTGTTCCCTTCCAACAAAATGGCCCTTGCGAGCAGCATTTTACCCACTGCCATCAGGAGTGGGCTGGCTCTAGCTCTCTGATGACTTAAAGCTTTCTGATGACTTAAAGCGCATGTGGCTTTCAAGGTCAGGGAGCTTCCATGTGTGTGTTTTGTAATAGTACGGCTCTCTCCACACTGATTGCACGCACTATGGAGCTCCGTCATCACCGTCATCATCAGCCTATTTATGTCCACTGCAGGATGAAGGCCTCTCCCTGCGATCTCCAATTACCTCTGTCCTGCGCCAACCGATTCCAATTAGCACCTGCAAATTTCCTAATTTTGTCGCACCACCTAGTCCTCTGCCATCCTCCACTGCACTTCCTTTCTCTTAAATCCCATTCTGTCACCCTAATGGTCCAACGGTTATCTAATCTGCGCATTAAATGTCCTGCCCAGCGCCATTTTTCTCTCTTGATGTCTAGTAGAATATTGTCTATACCTATTTGCTCTCTGATCCAAACTGCTCTCTTTCTGTCTCTTAAAGTTATGCCTAGTCTTCTTTGTTCCATCGCTCTTTATGCGGTCCTTAACGTGTTCTCAAGTTTCTTTGTCAGTCTCCAAGTCTATGCCCCATAAATCGGCACCGGTAAAATGCACTATTGTATACTTTCCTCTTCAATGATAGCAGTAAGCTCCCAGTCAGGAGCTCACGATGTCTGCCGTATGCGATCCAACCCATTTTTATTCTCCGAATTTCCTTCTCATGGTTAGGGTTCCCTGTGATTAGTTTACCTAGGTAAATGTACCCCTTCACAGATTCTAAAGACTGACTTACAATCTTGAACTCTTGTTCCCTTTCCCGGTTATTTATGATTATCTTTGTCTTCTGCATATTAATCTTTAGCCCCACTCTACTCTCTCTGTTAAGGTCCTCAATCATTTGTTGCAACTCCTTCGCAGTGTTGCTGAATAGAACAATGTCATCGGCAAACCGAAGGTTGCTGAGGTATTCGTCATCGATCCTTACTCCTAAACCTTCTCAGTTTAATAGCTTGAATGCTTCTTCCAAGCATGCAGTGAACAGCATTGAAGAGATTGTGCCTCCTCGTCTGATCCCTTTCATGATAGGTATCTTTCTACTTTTCTTGTGTAGAATTAAGGTGGCTGTGGAATCTCTAAGTGATGACAGAAATCATCAAAAGTCCAATAGCATAACTCAGTTTTCCAGCGCCTAACAGCAAGATTATATTCTGCATCGACGGCAGAATATCCAGCTACAGGGCTTTGAACCCATTCAAGAACACGACAACTGCTCTTTGGTGGTGATACACAAATAATTTTCAAGAACTTATAAATACTATTTACAGTACTGTCTTGCGACCTTTTCTTTGGTTGATCTAAGATATCTGGTTCATTGTCACTTTGTTCAAAGCTTGCAGTAGCGCTTGCAAGGCTTGTAGGTCCGTCTTGCTTCCAATCTCCACAAAGTACTTGAGAAGCAGCTGGCCATACTGGTTCCCAGGTGTTGTCGATTGAGAGTCCCACATTTTCACCTGCAATACATATATATATTTAGCTCCAAAGAAACTATTAATATATATATAGAACTTACCTCTAGGTAATGTGATGTCGACTGGAGCACAGGCGATTTCAAATAAACACAGCTGCCGGGGACTACGCAGCAAATATTCAATGATGTTTTTGAAGTGTTGTTCTGACAACACTCTCCAAGCTCTTGAGGGTCTGTTTCGTCTCATGATTCCCACTCCTTGCAATGGTTTACATCTACAGGAATTGCTGGCCCAAGGGCAGATGTGCACGATGTGAGCATGTCGGTCTGGACTGCATCCATACTCTTCGCTAATAATCCTTGCCGTCTCGATAGCTTCAGATCTGCTGGGTAATGTGCCAGGTAACTCCAACTCGTGAGCAGGACCACCGCGTCTATGAAGGGTAATGAGCCACAGTCCGTTTGGCTTTCTTGTATTTGCGAGGTGGTCCAAAAGCATATTAATTCTTCGACCATCCGGGTCTGGCAGTATGTCAGGAATAAGATGTTGTGTGCCACTAACGATTGAGTTACAGTGGCTGTACAACTCTCGTAAGCTTCTTCCATTCCAGATTCCATTGCGCCAGTGCATTCCAGTAGTTCGTGAAGACAGTAATAAACTATTTTCAGCATTTCCGCCCACATTTTCTTTTTGCGGTGAAACTTCCTTTTTACAATCTTTTTTATGAACAGGCTCGTTTTCATTAGTAACGTCTTCCAGAATTCCCCGTCGCTTCCTTTTCGGAGGACTGTCAAGAAGGATACAAGAGCTTTGACTGGAATCTTGTTGTACTTCAACATCTCGTCTGGCCATTTTGCTAGGAAGTTCCATAGCGACGTCAAGGGATCTTTGCAAAGTTGAAAATCGGTCAGACTCACAGCTTCGTCGTTGAGAAGTTGCTGCTGCATCCAATGATTCCCTTGATTGGCTGTCATCCACCAGCTGTCTTTCGGTGTCGGAAGTAAGTAATCCATTTCTTTCCACAGGAGTATTAAAATCTTCGTTCCAATTTTGATATTCCTCTGGTGTTAGAGAAACAAAATCTAGTCGTTCGTTATTACGTTTCTCTAATGCGTTGCATAGAGACGCTAACGCTTCGTTTAAACCGTCCGTTTCCCAGTCGGTCTCCATTTATTATAGGTGTCGTTGTCCTCTATCTTATATATAAACGAGCTCCTACCGACCGACCGTTACGACCGTCCCAACCGTTCGCTGATACCGACGTGGCGTGAGCTACTCAAGGACAGTGATAACGATAAGACTACTCAGACGTAAACACTCGAAAGCCTTAAGCTGGAACGGCAACCACAGAGTGGCACCACCCACCTATTCACAACCGTGGCACAAAGGACACTGGGAAGCAGGGAGAGGTAGGAGAGAGTGAAAGGGTGATTATCGCTGGTGACTCAAACATGGCTGGGTGCTCAAAAGCAATTGTGGAGAGGGTGAAAGGCAACAAAAAAGCGGCGGTAGGCACATTTCCAGGGCGGACACTGAGTTCTGTCATGGAGCGAGCAAAAGAAAAGCTCACGGAAAATGCCCACGTGCGCAACCTTGTCGTAGTAGCAGGTGGGCTAAATGACGTCCTAAACAGGAAAGGGCCAGGACTAGCCCAGCGCTTGGCGAAGGGGGTGGACGACTTGCGTGAGCTGTCCCCTCAGGTGCAGATCGTGGTGTGCATGGTGCCAGAGGTGCCTGTGCGTGACAGTCACGTACAAAGAGCCGTAGTGGCTGCCAATGAGGCAATATGGAAAATGAGCCGAGAGAAGGGCTTCGAGGTAGTCAAAGTAAACAGGGAAGTGAGAAGTTGTGGTAGTTTTAAATGAGATGGGATCCACTTCAATTACTGGCTAGCACGAGAAGTGGGCTGGCGACTTGGGGGTCGCGCTGTTGCTTTTTTAGGGGGCCCGCAGGTGCTCAGGAGGTCAAAGCAGGTAGTAATGAAGAAGGTCCCCTAGGGGAACATCAGAAGAGCATTGCCGTCGATAACAGAAAAAGGAGGAAAGCAAGAAAAAGAGCTCGCCATGCAATAGGCTACATAAACATGCAGGGCGGCAGAAGAAAGGAAAAGTGGGCAGAGATTGAGGAGCAGTTGCATAGAGAACAAATAGGGGTGTATGCGGTTACAGAAATGCACCTTAGAGACTCAGAAGAGCCGCCATTTATGGAGAATTATGTATGGGAAGGGTGCAACAGAACTAAGTCGGAAAAAAAAGGGAGGGGCAGTCGGAATGCTCATCCATCAGGGAGCCAAATGGAAAAGAGTAAATTCACAATGTCAAGAGCATCTTTGGTTATCAGGTACAATGAGTGGGAAAGAAACTTGGCTGGGAGTTACGTATTTGTGGACTGGAAAAAATTGCACAGAGAAGAATAAAGAGTTAGCGGAATGCATAAGCGCTGATATTAAGGGTTTCGGGAATGGTGCTGAGATTGTCCTGTTAGGTGACATGAATGCCCACATACAGGATTTAGATGGCTATACCGACAATAACGGGAAGTCAATGCTAGACCTTTGCGAGCAACATAACCTCGTGATCGTGAATTCAGGGCCTAAGTGTGAAGGACAGATCACGTGGGAAGTGGGAAACCGGCAATCGACCATTGATTACTGTCTGATGACAGAAGGAATTCATAACAAGTTGAGAGAAATGGTCATCGATGAGGAAGGGTTTAGCAGCATAGGGAGTGACCATAAACGCATCATCTTGAAAATGGGATGGGAAAGAGAGCAAGGAAAGCACCATGGTCAGTCCAAATTTGAACGCTGAACAAATAGCAAATATAGTCACTAGAGTTGAAGAACTTGGCAAGTGGCCAAGTAAGGAGTGGGAATATGGTGAGCTTCTAAGTAATAACGACAGAAATAAGGAAAGAGAAACAACATGTTCGTTGGAAAGGAAAAAAGAAACCGAAAAGCTGGTGGAACAAGGAGATACGAGAAGCGATCGCCGAACGACAGAAAGCATCTCGAGAGCACAGGCAGGCAAAGAAGGCGCAGTTGCCACAGGATGAAGTAACCAGTAAATGGGAAATATACTGGGAGAAAAACTCTATGGTTCAAATACTGGTGCAAGCAAAATTAAAAGGTGAAAGTGAACGTTGGTTGTTAGAAATGCGTGAGAAAAAGAAGGCCGCACTTAGAATTTTGGAATCACACAAAATTATTAGGCAGGAAGTCAACAACAATACAACAACATATCCTAGACGAAGATGAAAACAGACTGGAAGGAGAAGCGGCAATAAATTACATCCGAAACGCAACAGCCGAATCCTTCCAAGGCAATGACGAGGTTGTACTTGATGAAAAAAAGAGCATGAAAGAGACCCAAGTGGAAAAGGAGCTGGTGCTGACAAATTTAAACTGGAAGAAAGCGGAAGAGAAAATTCCTAAGCACACAGCCACAGGGCTAGACGAGGTTCCCGTTAGGCTGATAAATGAACTGGGACCAAAAAGCAAGGAAGCTCTGGTGAAAGCAGTGGAAAAAACTTTAAAAGATGGACGAATACCAGACAGTTGGCGACAAAGTAGAATGAATTTAATTTATAAAGGTAAGGGGGAGAAAGACAGAATTCACTCATATAGACCGTTGACCATTACATCGGTAATACATATACCGACTAGCAATGCAGGCAATCAAATTAAAGCTTCAAGCATGGGCAGAGAATAATGGCATTTTGGGAGAGCTTCAGAATGGCTTTAGAATAGGTAGGCGTTTGGATGATAACTTGTTTGTTCTTACTCAGTGTATCGAAATATCAAACGCAGAAAGCAGACCATTATATGTGTCCTTTTTGGACATTACAGGAGCATACGACAACGTAGACCGCAACATTTTGTGGGATATTCTGGAAGGGGAAGGCTTAGGTAACGATTGTCTACAGCTTTTGAGAGAGATTTACCTAGAAAATACCGTATGCGTTGAATGGGAAGGGATGAGAAGCGTTGAGAAAGTTCAAATCAACAAGGGACTGAGGCAGAGGTGCCCTTTATCCCCGCTGCTGTTTATGATGTACATGGTGATAGAGAGGGCACTAGAAGGAAGTAATATCGGGTTTAATCTCTCATACAAACAGGCAGGTACAGTAATAGAGCAGCAACTCCCAAGTTTATTTTATGCGGACGACATTGTGTTGCTCGCTAAGAAGCAAAGTTATTTGCAATGTCTGGCTAATATCTGTGGACAGGAAGGCAACAATTTAGGTTTGAAATTTAGTGTTAGAAAATCGGGTGTTATGGTATTCAATGAAAACAGTGAACAGACAGTGGAGATACAGGGCCAAGAAATATCTCGGGTAACAGAATATAAATACCTTGGTATATGGATAAACGAAGGCAATGGATATATGGAAACACAGGAAAAAAAACATAACAGTCAAGGGGAAGAGAAATGCAGCCATAATGAAGCACAGAGCGCTATGGGGATACAATAGGTACAAGGTCCTCCGAGGTATGTGGAAAGGGGTAATGGTTCCAGGACTCACTTTTGGAAATGCAGTTGTTTGCTTTAAATCAGGGGTACAATCAGGGCTCGATGGGAACCAAAGGTCAGTGGGCCGCCCCGCATTGGGCGCCCACAGGAAGACTACAAATGAAGCTGTGCAGGGGGATATGGGCTAGACTAGTTTTCAAGTGAGGGAAGCCCGGAGTAAAATTGAGTATGAAGAACGCCTGAGGAATATGGAAGAAAGTAAATGGGCTGGGAGAGTGTTCAGGTATCTGTACAGGCAAAACATTGATTCACAGTGTAGGAAAAGAACTAGGAAGCTTACCAGCAAGTATGCGGCCTGTGGGGTGGGCAACACAGCAACAAAGAAGGTCAAGTGGAAAGTCAGAGAGGCTGAATTAATCTCATGGGTGGCGGTAGTGGAAAAGAAACCTACCATGAGTAACTACTTAAGAGGAAAAAACGAAATCGGGAAAGAAACCATTTATGATAACTCAAAGGGAAGCTCAATACTTTTCGAAGCGAGATCGGGATGCCTTAGAACACGCACCTATAAAGCGAGATATAAGAAGGAAGAAGCATGTGCTTGCTGCGGTAAAGCTAGGGAAACGACGGAGCATATTTTATTAGAATGGGACGACGTCTACCCAGCGGTCGATTACGGCACCACTGGCCTCCTTGAAGCCCTTGGGTTCAGCGGGAGCAGTGGTAAAGCAAACAGGTCCGCAATAGACATTAGTAAGAGGAGTTTGGAGGATTGGTGGAAGAAAAGTAGGGAAACGACAAAAGACGGAGACGTACAAAAATACAGTTCGCAATAGGGGATCAGAAAATTTGGACGTGGTAGTTCATAGCGTTTTTTTTTTCTTTTCTTTTTTTCATTGGTTAACCTATGTAGGATATTAGGCAGCATAGTAGCAAGAGCTTGGTGGCGCAACCCACTGCCCCGTTCCAAAGGGGACGCTCATAACATCCATCCATCCATCCATCCAGTTGAGCGGTGCTGGCGCCTTGAGATTTCGCTGTCAAAGCTCGATTTTTGCTTTCGTGGCCTGAATTAAATTGAAAACGCTAAGGAAATTCATAGCTTGGAATTAAAATCAGTAGTGTGCCAGTCTCAAAATTTTCTTTGCATTAAATTAACTTGTGTAAAGCAGTTAATGATGTGAACTTGGTTGAGCAGCACTCGAAGCTCATTCACGTTTCGCTTCCTCGTTCACTTCATGTTTCATTCAATTTAATCATAGGTCTAAGCATAATAAATATAAGTTGGGTTCATCATTCCCTTTTCCTTTCACAAGGGCAGAAAATTATGGCATCAGAAAGTTTTCGCTCCACGCATATCGTTGCTTCTTCACCCTATATGAAGATCATTCAAACATTGTTTTGCTGAATGCGCTAATTTTCAAGATGCAGCGCACTAGTACAGCACGGCTACTTACAACTCAAGTTGTGAAGAGGCTACGTATTAGGTAAAAACATTCTTACGCCAAAATGTATCGGACAGGATGAAAGGGTGCGTCGGATCATGGAACATAACCCAACAAGAAAGCTTGAGAAAACGGTATTTTTATTCCGATGCATATTATCATAAAACTGGCATAATTTTCAATAAGCTCCTTTCCACTGGAGGCTAAATGGCTCTTGGACTGAAGTATGCAGGGGTCAGCATTCAGCCAAGTACGCTTTCGAAATTCACAATGAGATGAAAAAATATAAGAAACTCACCATCTCACAAGTTTACACTGTCATGTACTCCCATAATTAAAAAACGAAATGAGAAATTTCAGAACTTTATTGCACACCACATGCCCAGTGCAAACAAAAAATGCAGTAACTGGGTGAAATATTCAATATATACACAGTGTCACTTTGCGGTAAAGGCGAAACACCATTAGCGCGATTTTGTGCGTGACAGTGACGAGCGACGGGTTCGCGCGATGGATCGGGCCGTCGCTTGAACAGATCGCTCGGTCTTGTCGCGCGATCGCTCGGTTTTGCAAATCTAGAATTGGTCGCTCGTCGCCCGGAAGTTCTATGAGCGACTAGCCAATAGCGCAAGGCTGGAACTGGATGTACATAACTCCAGTACTTCCGATTTTCACACGGAACGAGCAAACGATTGAATTTTTATACGTGCAAGGATAAGAACCTACTGCAAGACTTTCGGAAATATTTTATGCTGCTTTTTACAGTAAAATACATCAACTTAAGTTAATAAAGCACGCGTCACGCTAGTTTCGGCGCCTATATTGCTGCCCGCATACCGGCAACACTGGGGAGACGTCGCTCGAAGTCATCGCTCGCATGGGGTGCAACTTGTAGGTGACGAGCGAACGCGACAGCCATCTCCATCGCGTCGCTTGTCGCTGTCGCGTGCAAGATCGCTTGCATGGGGTTTATACTTAACAGCAGTTTTCCATGTAACCTAAACAGCAAAAGTTGCAAAAACTGTAGCATATAGCAATATATTGATGAAAATTGCGGCTAAGAGGAACAAAGCTTAGCCAGTTAATTTTTTTCTTGTCTCCTTTTTCATGCTCATGTCAACATGCCTGCAGTGCTGCCTCATCTGCAGGCTAACATAGCAGCAACTGAGCCACTGTTTCTTCCTTGTGCTCATCACATGGAAAAGTAATGGTGTAGGTGTCAAGAACACCATAAATTGTGTCCCAGTAGGCAGTCTGGGTGGCTGCATATGCTGCAAACAAATGTTCAGTTTGTTTCAGTAGGTGATAAAGATGCATATTTGGATGCATGTCCTCCTCTGTCCTTTGCATTTGTGAGTGCTGCCTCAGTGGTACTGCTCTTTTCTGAACTGAACGCTGATTTGCATGTAGGACAGTTGGTGAATTTTTTCATTTTTCTGCTCATGAATCCTGCTAAATAAAAGACAATGCAGTCTTCAACTGCAGTTTCTGCTCCTCCTTTCGTTTGGCTGATGTCATCACATACCCAGTCATCTACGCAGATAACGCTCTCTAGTTTCTGCTTCACGTCATCTACAAACTCAGCTGATGACGCTTTGACATTGTTTGGGCTTATCAGTACCCTAATATCTGATACATCTAGGAGTGGCTTTTCTCCTTCAACTACTCTGCAGTTGCCAAATTTAGGAGGCTTTAGAAGGGTGTAAATAGACAATGTCTGATACAGCTGCAAGAAAGTGATAACCACTGAGCTTTCGTGGACGAAGCACATAGATACTGTTGTTGCAAATTCTTTGCGTAAACTGTTTTTCTTGAGGCGCTCACTGAAATCACCTACGTCTTGTGTTCGTTCACTGGCGTACAATTCCTATATTCGTCCGTTGTTGGAATATGCTGTAATTATTTGGGACCCATTCACTTTCACCAATATTAAAAAACTTGAACATGTACAGCATAAGGTAGTTGAGTTTGTTTTTAATTCATACAGCCGCGCGTCTGTTAGTGAGCTCGTAAGATGCAGTGGATTACCCCCAGTGACTGTGCGCAACCGTATCTATCGATTAAAGTTCCTCTTTCAACTAGTAAACGGTTATTATAAGGTTAACACTTCGAAGTTCTTTACTTCGTCATCAGATTATAACACGAGACGAAGGCATGCTTTATCGATAACCCCCATCAACGCACGAAATAACTGTTTCAAATATTCTTTTTTTCCTAGTACAATAACAGACTGGAATAATCTTAATTCTGATATTGTTACCCAGAATTCCTTATCAATGTTTGAAAAATGCTTGCAAATGTTATGAATTCATGTGCGTTAGCTGCTTGTATGTTTCTTTCTTGTATGTTATGTATTCTTCACCAATGTCTGAAAGTGCCTGCATATGTGATGAATTTTGTATGTGTTTACATGCTTGTATATTTCTATGTATACCCACTCTGCTATGATCTGATTTCAGATCGCAGTATCTGTAAATAAATAAATAAATAAATAAATAAATAAAAGTAGGCGTTGAGGGGTGGTCATTTTGTCTTCCAGCCAGTCTTATCTTTGCAAAGAAGCGTTCAATTGGATCTTGGTTCATCTTGCTTGTTAAAACATATTTGAAATTCAAATCCTGCAATAGAACATTACAAAGGTCTCTTGTGGATTTTAGTATAACCGGAAGGCCCTCAAAGGCACTCTTAGTGAGAAATAGGTCTTTTGTTATCAAGCGGCACTCAAGTTCTATCTCCCAGCTGTCAAGCCATTGAATGCCACGGCTAATAACCCCAAGGTCTGAATTCTGCATTGTAATGCCTTCTGCCAGAAAACGTCGGTTTAGTGCATCGAAAAGGTCACTCAGAAATAAATTCCTCAGTTGTTTCATTGTCGCTAAGACGGCGCACACCTTGTTCTCTGTAGAATTTAATGCCCGATGCCATAGAGTGGTTGAACACTTGCGTTGCCAATTTCACACGCATTTTTTCACACGTAGTTGGATATATGTGACTGTGTGTTATCTTTGGACACATGCGTTGGCCTCCAGCTTTGTCCTGGTCTCCTCATAAACTCCACTATAATCTTCCAATCTAATCCATTTGCCCTCCCTCTTCAGGTACCTCTGCAGCCTGTGGCGATTCCTAATACATTTAAATAAGTGTGGCACATCCGTAAAGGCGAACACCTTTCTTGTAGGGTCACTTGGGTGGGTGAAAGAGTTGCAAGTCTCAAAGGCTCCCGCTTATACCCAGTGTGCTCCGCGTACTTCCATTCGTCTATGCCCCATTATAAACAAAGCCATGAATTTTGGCACCAGCTTCTTCCATGAGCGCAAGTGCTTGAAGGAGCAACTGTGCAAGAACAGTGCCTTTTGTTGCACCTTTGGCAGCGAAGACTCCAATTGGTTGGGCATAGTTGTCACCAAAAGGGCAAAACATAAAAACGAGAGCATGGTCAGCAAGCTCGCCTGAGTCTGCTGTCTCTGAAGTCAATCCTGCATATGTCATTGTACTTGAACTGACACGTTTACTCTTGCGGACTTGCATTTCGTCAAACACTATCATACCGTGTTGTTGAAAACAGTCCTTCACCAACTTCTTTAGAGCAGCAGAAAACTGCTTGAAGCCAGGCTTGAAGCCGACCGTCGCCATGTAACAACGTATTGTTCTGATTGATGACAATGCTACAAATTCATTTTCCATTAGAAATTTGTATCCTGCAAGTGACCGAATATGTAGCAGCAGACAGAGCAGTACCCAGCTGTCTGAATACCTTCGGCCCTTCTTTGAATCAACCTTTCCGGCTGCCACACACTCTTTAAAAACGAGCTGCTGAGCCTCAGGAAGGTTTGCCTCCTTAAGGAGACGTTCAATAGTTTCCTCATTTGATGTTCTAGCTTTTCTTGGCACATAGCAAGTTCTGCTTCAACTTTTTTTTTTCCTGCTAAGAAGCTGTACCTTAGATTTAAAACAGGCATTTCTCGCTTTGCGTATCGTCTCAACTCTGGCCTTTTTTTGATGGACTTGCTATGAGCCGAACATGCCTCACTTTGCCTTTCTTCTTTTGCCTGGCATGATGGAAACGGAGCAGATCTTTCAGTTGTTCAAAAGCCTTGCAGATTGTTCCACCAGTAAGCAAAGTGCATTTGTTGTGCCGCCACATTCCACAGATATCAACATACGCACACTCCGGATGGATGTTATTAAACTTTTCTTTAGAGGGGCCACAGGTGCACACATGCATGATGGAAGAGCACATTCTACTGTACTTACTGAATGCATACTTCTGTCACTGCTCACACTCTCGACATTTATAGAGCGGCCATGAACAAATGTCCTCACCGAAAGAGAGTCGTCAGTGGAAGGTGTTACCTGTACTGTTTTGCGGAGATAAGCTGGGTGGTTACAGTCTAGAGTGTTTGGCAAAGCTGCTTCAAAAAAAATCACAGCATGCAGTCCAAAGTTCTCGACTACTTGTACGGCCCATGCTTTGCTGGGGAGTTGAATACTTGACGCATGTTTGCAAAGCAGTGAAAATGACACTGGCTCTTCTCTGCCCAGGGTGTACGAAGGTGTGGTGTTGTGCTGTGTCTTGCCTTGCTATGTTGCGAGTTTCCTTTGGGTTCAACAGGAATCCTGTTCATGCTGCTGCGTTCAGAGGAACTGGCTGCTATGCCGTCGCCTTCTGGGCTGCCAATCTAGACGACAAAAGTGTGCAGGAAGGTTAAAGGTAATGATTATATAACAAGCAAAGCTAGAATATCGAGATAAGCAAGCAACTTGCAGCAACAATCTGGGCTAAATAGCCCTGACAACTGCACTGGAAAAAAATTTCAGTTGCAACACTAATAATGCAGGTTGCTGGAAAAGCTCATTTCATAATGATGCAAGTGATGCATCAATTGAAATATGGCAGGATGGCAAGAAAAATAATGCTAAGTACAGTTTTCTGTCGGGCGAATAAGCACGAAGTCATTGCAGTAGCCCAAGCTAGTTTACCTGGCATTCTTCGTTTTCCTGAGCAAAGCAAACTAATGTGATGCAGTTCAATCGGGTTCCCTTCTTTCAGGTATTCTTCTGGGTTCATAGAAATGTGCGAGTGAGATGAACTAGCAGCGACAGTGCCAACTGCAGCGCAGTCCTGAATCGTGCTGTCAATCTGCATGAACCATAATTGTGTATAGAATGTTTGAAGCTATTTAAACAAAGCAACCATGCGCACATAAAGCGAGTAGCTTACCTGCATTTCACTTGGTTGAGCATCACGAGGCGGTGTATTTGTTACACCATCAAGTGCCATACATGGCATCAGAGTGGCAGAGTCCGAGTCAAGATGTCGCTTAATCTCTGGCTCCAAGGCTGTTTCCGGATCTGCAGGCATCATCACAGCAGGCAAGGAAGCTTGGAGAGGCTGCATCGCGCTGCTGTCATTGACTTTTAGCCAACATCGCTTAGATGCTTGCACAGGAGGTTTCCTCTTCCGAGGTGGCTTTCTATGTCTCTGGCTGCGTTAGATACTTGGGACAGTTCGGAAACAACGTAGGGACTGCCTCTCTGGAAAGCATGGTCCTCTTTTCCGCGTCAAGCAGCTCTCTTCCATCGAGCTCCGTGTAATATGCCCGGGATATTGCATCCTCTGCAAAATGCTTGGCACAGACATGGTCAGTGGGCATTGACGTCCGGTCTGCCCTAGGAATCGCGCGGCGCCACTTCTCCAAACGAACATTGTCGGACGGAGCTTTGAATAATGTCACACGCTCTGCACAAGTCCGGTAGCCTGAATTGCAGTTTGGCACGAAGCACTTTCGTCCCATTGCGCAGCACTCAGCGCAGCATTCACTAGCTGTGGGCTACTGTGCGGACGATTGCCAAACACAAGGTCTTGGTCGAAAATAAAGGAACTTGTTTAAAACAGCACAGCAAGCAGCTGCATACTCCAAAACGTGGCAAAAACACGTGCGCAGTGCCGCGCCACTCCGGACCAAGCCGCCTAGCGTGGGCCCACCTTTCGCAGCGCCCTCTAAATTAGCGACCGGTCGGACCAGTTTCCAAGGACCCCCCACCCGAACATATGGTGGCCCTGAGCGGGCGGCGTTCTCGCGCGTGGCGAGGGGAAAGTGTCAACACCTCAGTATGGTATATTCTTACACCGTGGTCCTATGCCAAGTTTCCTTCTCACTTATTTCAGGCTGTGTCCATTTTTTACGGCTTCTTCAGTCTTTCTCACGTTATAATTTCAAATATCACTTATTTTCGCTTTGTTGATCAGCTTTTACAGTTCCATAAATTCTATCTTATCTCTTGAGTTGGACACTTTCATTCTTTCTCGTTTCTTTATTAGGTCCTTTGTTACTTGGGAGAGCTTGCCTACTGGTTGCCTTGGTGCCTTGCCTCCCACTTCTGTTGCTGCCTCTGAAGCCAACCTTGTTATGGCTTCATTCATTACCTCTATATCATCATCATAATCTCTCTGTTCTAAGGCTGCATATTTTTTTGTAAGTACCAGTCTAAATTTGTCTGCTTTTACCCTTATTGCCCAAAGTCAGTGACCAATATGGCATAGGCTCCAGGAAGAGCAGGGGAGAGTTATTAGTAGAGTTTGCAGAACAGAATAATATGCGGATAATGAATACCTTCCGCAAGCGGGATAGCCGAAAGTGGACGTAGAGGATCCCGAATGGCGAGACTAGAAATGAAATAGACCTTATACTCTGTGGTAACCCTGGCATCATAAAAGATGTGGACGTGCTCGGCAAAGTGCGCTTCAGTGACCATAGGATGGTAAGAACTCGAATTAGCCTAGACTTGAGAGAACGGAAGAAACTGGTACATAAGAAGCCGATCAATGAATTAGTGGTAAGAGGGAAAATAGAGGAATTCCGGATCAAGCTACAGAACAGGTATTCGGCTTTAACTCAGGAAGAGGACCTTAGTGTAGAAGATATGAACGGCAATCTTATGGGCATCATTATGGAGTATGCAATAGAAGTCGGTGCTAACTCCGTTAGACAGGATGCCAGTAAGCTGACGCAGGAGACGAAAGATCTGATCAAGCAACGCCAATGTATGAAAGCATCTAACCCTACAGCTTGAATAGAACTGGCAGAACTCTCCAAGTTAATCAACAAGTGTAAGACCGCTGACATAAGGAAGTATAATATTGTTACGGTGAAGTGAAGGAAGACGTTGAATTGGACTAGAAAAAGACGAAGTCTGGCGGTTGCCTGAACGCCATATCCATCATTTGTAAATATAAGTTATTTTACACTCGTGGGCCTGCTTTCTTCCCGCAACATTTTGGTGGAAGGTGCGGGGTACCACCACGGAACTTCGCAGCGGACGTCATCTACCTGCTGCCACAATGGCAAATCAACCGACACAAGCGACAACGCCTCGGCAGCCCGTGCCCACGGTCATCCTCACTCACCCACGGGACCCGGGAACATTTTGTGGCATGGACAACGTCGACGTCGAGGACTGGCTTACGATGTACGAGCGAGTGTGCGACAACAACAGGTGGGATCCTACAATGATGCTTGCAAACGTAATATTTTATCTGAAGGGAACTGCGAAGCAATGGTATGACACACATGAAGCTGACCTAACGAGCTGGGATGTTTGCAAAGAAAAAATGCGAGACCTGTTCGGCAGACCTGTCGGTCGTCAGCTGGCAGCTAAAAAAGAACTTGCATGCCGCGCTCAGACGTCCACAGAATCCTATGTCGTGTACATACAGGATGTGCTGGCCCTCTGTCGCAAGGCTGATGACAACATGACCGAGGCAGACAAGATTGGCCATATATTGAAAGGTATTGCAGACGATGCCTTCAATCTCTTGATGTGTAAGGATTGTGCCACTGTGGATGCAATTATTAAGGAGTGCCGGCGCTTCGAACAAGCGAAGGGCCGCCGCGTCACTCAAACTTTCGACCGGTTGCCCAATACCGCCGCGACATCTTCTTGCGAAGACCCGCCGCGGTTCGTTCAGCCCGCAGGACCGGAAGAAATAACGCGCATCGTTCGCCGTGAGCTTGAGGCCATGGCCCCGGCTCCCGTTCGTTCAGACTGTCGGGAAAGCGTACCCGCTATCTCCCTTATACAAGCGGTCGTTCGGGAGGAAATAGCAAGTTTGGACATTCCATCTCTCTGCTCAGTCCGCCATACCAACACCTACCAAATTTCTCCGACCGCTCGCTCCCGGACGCAAAGCTTTCCACCACTCCGTCGCAACCCAGCTGAATGGCGCACAGCGGATGATAAACCCATCTGTTTTAATTGTTCCGGTATTGGACACATCGCCCGTCATTGCCGCAACCACTGGTCGTCGCCTCCTCGGTGGTCGTCTCCGAGTCACTACAGCCAAGTACCCGACAATCGCACTTTCTCGCCCTATACGCCGACTAGGAACATCAACGCCGACAGTGCTCCACCAAGATCCAGCCGATCCCCGTCTCCGCAAGGTCGTAGGTCCCGTTCGCCTCTCGTTCACCGCTCTTCGTCCCCTTCTGCAACCGGTCGCTTCGCTTCGGGAAACTAGGCGGTGCAGCTCCCGGAGGTGAAGCTGCAACTCCGACCCGGCCCACAAATCCTCTATTGACCCTGCCTACATGTGGAAACCTGCTGGACATTGAAGTCGATGGCGTTCCTGTTAGATCTCTCGTTGATACAGGAGCGCAGCTTTCAGTTATGAGCGCTGCTCTCCGCCGCCGGCTCAAAAAGGTTCTGACCCCCGCCGTACCATGCACCGTGCGAGTCGCCGATGGGAGTACGTCACCTGTCCTTGGAATGTGCACAGCACGTGTGACCATTGGGGGCCATTATACCGTTGTTCTATTTATCGTCCTTGAACACTGCCCACACGACCTAATTCTCGGCCTCGACTTCCTTTCGAAACACTCTGCCCAAATTGACTGCTCCGCAGGTGTTGTACAGTTGGACCTGCCGCTTCCTGCCGACGCAACCACTTGTGCTCCACACCGCTTATGTGCTGCTGAATTTGCAAGGCTGTCTCCACAGGCTGCTACAAATGTCCTGCTGACGCCCTGTCCTCCCGTACCTGATGGCGAGTACGTCCTGTCGCCGCTTACTGACGTGGTTTTGTCGCGTAATATTGCCCTACCGAGCACCTTAATTCGGATCCGCGAAAACTGCGCTCGCGTGCCCATCCTCAATTTTGGGTTCTCGTCACATGTTTTGCCACACGGTATCGCCATAGCGCATATCACTCCTTTGGAAGAATTTCAGATTTCTTTTTTGACCTCTGAATCCTTCCTCAGTACGAACGGACCTTTGTCATCCACTCCTTCGTACTCGACGCCTGCGGACGATGTTTCTAAGATGATCGCCCCCGACCTTCCTTCCGAGCAAACAACAGCTCTTCGTCATCTCCTGTCATCCTATCGGGACATCTTTGATTTGGACGACCGTCCACTTGGCCAGACATCTGTTGTCACGCATCGCATCAACACCGGTGACGCCAGCCCCATTCATAGGCGGCCATATCGTGTCTCGGCAACAGAAAGGGCCATCATACAGAAAGAAGTAGACAGGATGATCGACAAGGACATCATTGAACCCTCCAGTAGCCCGTGGGCATCACCGGTTGTCTTAGTAAAGAAAAAAGATAACTCGTGGCGCTTCTGCGTTGACTACCGTCACCTCAACCGGATAACAAAGAAGGATGTTTATCCCTTGCCTCGCATTGATGACGCTCTTGACTGCCTTCACGGATCCCAATACTTTTCATCAATTGACCTCCGCTCCGGCTATTGGCAGATTAGCGTCGATGAGATGGACCGCGAGAAAACCGCCTTTGTCACACCGGACGGTCTGTACCAATTTAAAGTCATGCCCTTTGGATTATGCAATGCGCCAGCTACATTCGAGCGCATGATGGACTCTCTCTTGCGCGGCTTGAAGTGGTCTACATGCCTGTGTTACCTCGACGATGTGATTGTGTTTTCGCCGAACTTTGAGAGCCACCTGCGGCGCCTCACAACCATACTCTCCGTGTTTCGCAGGGCTGGCCTTCAGCTAAACTCCTCCAAGTGCCATTTCGGTCGCCGTAAAATTAACATGCTTGGTCATCTCGTCAACGCCGCCGGAATCCAACCTGATCCACAGAAAGTTCACGCCGTGCGAAATTTTCCTGTACCTTGTTCAACGAACGATGTCCGTAGTTTTCTGGGCTTATGCTCTTATTTTCGGCGATTTGTGAAAAATTTTGCGGACATCGCTCACCCTCTCACTGACCTTCTTAAGAAAGACGCCTCTTTCTCTTGGGGACCGCTACAGGAGAAAGCCTTCTCTACCCTGATTGAGCGGCTTACCACTTCCCCGATTCTCTCCCACTTTGACCCTTCTGCGCCCACTGAAGTACGAACTGACGCGAGTGGTCATGGCATCGGCGCTGTCCTCGCTCAGCGTCAACAGGGCCAAGACCGTGTCATCGCTTACGCTAGCCGCCGCCTTTCCACGCCCGAGCGAAATTACTCCATTACTGAGAGAGAATGTCTCGCGCTCGTATGGGCGGTCGCGAAATTTCGCCCGTACCTTTTCGGTCGGAGCTTCTGCGTTGTCACCGACCATCACGCCCTCTGCTGGCTCTCCTCTTTGAAGGACCCAACTGGACGACTTGCACGTTGGGCATTGCGCCTACAAGAATATACATTTTCTATTATATATAAGTCAGGACGCCTGCATAAAGACGCTGACTGCCTGTCCCGCAATCCCGTGGATCAACCGGACGATACCGATGCAGACTCGGACATCAGTATTCTGTCCCTCTCCGGCTTCCTCCACATTGGCGACGAGCAGCGCAAGGATCCTGTTCTTCGAACACTTATGGAACGCCTAAGCTCCTCGCCCAATCACCCGTCCCTTCGGATGTTCACCTTGCGCGATGGAACTTTATACCGTCGTAGCGTTCGTCCTGACGGCCCGGAGCTCCTCCTAGTCGTCCCCAAGCACCTTCGACTCACCGTGCTCCAGCAACTTCATGACGCTCCTACTGCTGGACATCTGGGCGTCACTCGTACTTACGACCACCTGCGGCGCCGCTTCTTCTGGCCTGGCATTTATCGCTCTGTGCGCCGTTATGTCGCTTCTTGCGACCTGTGTCAGCGCCGGAAGACGCCTGCTATGCCTCCCGCTGGTTTGCTTCAACCCATTGATATACCTACAGAGCCCTTCTTCCGTGTGGGCCTCGACCTCCTTGGTCCGTTTCCAATTTCCATCAAAGGAAACAAATGGATTGCTGTAGCAACCGATTATGCCACTAGATATGCCATCGCACGAGCCCTGCCAACCAGCTGCGCTACAGATGTCGCCGACTTCTTACTAAAAGACGTCATCCTGCACCACGGCGCCCCTCGCCAGTTGCTGACGGATCGCGGCCGCTACTTTCTATCGAAGGTCGTTGATGATCTGCTCCGCTCCTGTTCTACAGAACATCGGATTGCTACCGCGTACCACCCTCAAACGAACGGCCTCACCGAGCGACTCAACCGCACACTCACTGAAATGCTCGCCATGTACGTTTCCAACGATCACCGCGACTGGGACGTCGCTTTGCCATACGTCACTTTCGCATACAACTCGTCCCGTCACGACACTGCCGGATTTTCACCATTTTTCCTTTTGTACGGCCGCGACCCCACCTTGCCTTTTGACACGTTGCTACCTTCCGCAGTACAGTCACCCAGCACTGCTTACGCTCGCGATGCTATTGACTTAGCCGCCCAGGCCCGAGATGTCGCCCGTCATCGCCTCACAGTCTCGCAAGCTTCTCAAAAGCGACGCTACGACCTTCGGCACCGAGACCACCATTTTTCACCTGGTTCCCTTGTCCTTCTCTGGACGCCTTCACGTCGTGTCGGCTTGTCGGAAAAATTACTGTCCCGTTTTTCTGGTCCGTACCAGATCTTACGCCAACTGTCCGACGTGACCTACGAGATCGCCCCACTCGGTCAGCCTTCCGTGCCTCCCAACTTAACCAGTGATGTTGTTCACGTCACCAGGCTCAAGCCCTATGTCCCCCCAATAAGTGAGGCTGTTTAACTTGCACCGGGACGGAGCTCCCCCACCTGGAGGGTGATGTTACGGTGAAGTGAAGGAAGACGTTGAATTGGACTAGAAAAAGACGAAGTCTGGCGGTTGCCTGAACGCCATATCCATCATTTGTAAATATAAGTTATTTTACACTCGTGGGCCTGCTTTCTTCCCGCAACAATATGGATAGAATTGAACATGCTCTCAGGAACGGAGGAAACCTAAAAGCAGTGAAAAAGAAACTAGGAATACGCAAGAATCAGATGCATGCGTTAAGAGACAAACCGGCAATATCATTGCTAATATGGATCAGATAGTCCAAGTGGCTGAGGAGTTCTATAGAGATTTATACAGTAGCAGTGGCACCCACGACGATAATGGAAGAGAGAATAGTGTAAAGGAATTTGGAATCCCACAAGTAACGCTGGAAGAAGTAAAGAAAGCCTTGGGAACTATGGAAAGGAGGAAGGCAGCTGGGGAGGATCAGGTAACAGATTTGTTGTGGGCAAATTGTCCGAGAAAAACTGGCCACCCTGTATACGCAATGCCTCGCGACCTCGAGCGTACTGGAATCTTAGAAGAACGCTAACATGATCCTAATCCATAAGAAACGGGACGCCAAAGACTTGAAAAATTATAGACCGATCAGCTTACTGTCCGTTGCCTACAAAGTATTTACTAAGGTAATCGCAAATAGAATCAATAACACCTTAGACTTCTGTCAACCAAAGGACCATGTAGGATTTCGTAAAGGCTACTCAACAATAGACCTTATTCACACTATCAATCAGGTGATAGAGAAATGTGCGGAATATAACCAATGCTTATATATAGCTTTCATTGATTACGAGAAAGCGTTTGATTCAGTCAAAACCTCGGCCGTCATGGAGGCATTACAGAATCACGGTGTAGATGAGCCGTACGTAAAAGTACTGAAAGGTATTTATAGCGGCTCCACAGCCACCGTAGTCCTCCATAAAGAAAGCAACAATATCGCAATAAAGAAAGGCCTCGGGCAGGGTGATACAATCTCTCCAATGCTATTCACAGCGTGTTTATACAGGAGGTATTCAGAGACCTGGATTGGGAAGAATTGGGGATAAAAGTTTATGGAGAGTACCTTAGTAACTTGCAATTTGCTGATGATATTGCCATGCTTAGTAACTCGGGGGACCAATTGCAATGCATGCTCACTGACCTGGAGAGGCGAAGCAGAAGGGTGGGTCTAAAAAATTAATCTCCATAAAACTAATGTTTAACTGGCTAGGAAGAGAACAGCAGTTTACGATAGGTAGCGAGGCACTGGAAGTGGTAAGGGAATACATTTACTTAGGACAGGTAGTGACCGCAGATCCGGATCGTGAGACTGAAATAATCAGAAGAATAAGAATGGGCTGGGGTGCATTTGGCAGACATTCTTGGATCATGAACATCAGGTTGCCATTATCCCTTAAGAGAAAAGTGTATAACAGCTGTTTCTTATCAGTACTCACGTACGGGGCAGAAATATGAAGGCTTACGAAAAGGGCTCTACTTAAATATAGGACGACACAACGAGCTATGGAAAGAAGTATGATATGTGTAACATTAAGGGATAAGAAAAGAGCAGAATGGGTGAGGGAACAAACGCGAGTTGACATTAAATGACATCTTAGTTGAAATGAAGAAAAAAAAATGGACATGGGCAGGACATGCGATGAGGGAAGATAACCAATGGTCATTAAGGGTTACGGACTGGATTCCAAGGGAAGGGAAGCGTAGCAGAGGGCGGCAGAAAGTTAGGTGGGTGAATGAGATTAAGAATTTTGCAGGAACAACATGGCCACAATTAGCACAGGACCGGGGTAGTTGAAGTATGGGAGAGGCCTCTGCCGCGCAGTGGGTGTAAACAGGCCGATGATGATGATGATGACCCTTACTGCCTCTGAGTTGACCTGTTTTTTTTTTTTTTTTCACCAATTTTAGTCTGTTCAAATCCTAGCCCTTACTAACCTATGATGACTGAACTTTACCCTGCCTATCACTTCTTCATCCTGCACTTGGCTGAGATTGGCAGAAAGTATGAATCAATCATTTCATGTTTCACCATTAGGGCTTTACCACGTCTACTTTCTGTTGCTACGTTTCCTCAAAAAGGTGTTCATTATTCTCAGCTTATTCTTTTCTGCGAATTCTACCAGCCTCTCTCCTCAAGCATTCCTAGGATCGACACCGTATTTGCCAATTGCTTGTCCACCAGCCTGCTTTTTCCCTATGCATTGTGGTCGCTCATTACTACAGTATACAGTGGAGTCCCGTTCATACGTTTTTCACCGGACCGTGAGAAAAAAACGTGACAGCCGCGAAAACGCAACAGTGAGGAAAGCACCGAACATGAATGAAAAAAGTGCAGCTTCAACTATAGACAATTTATTTCCACAGAGTGCGCTTAGGACTTCAAAAAGTCCGGAATGGTGGCTTGCCGTTTCTTTTGCTCGGTAGAAATCACCGCATGTTTCTCAATAGCCTGGAAGGCCACATTGCTGTCAGCATCGCTGTGAGATGCGAAGTACCTGCAGAGGAAGTCCAGAGCCGTGACGGCTTCTCCAAAGCTAGGATTTGGCAACACCCCGGCATCATGCGGCTCGTGCTCCTCATTGTCATCGCAGTCCGCGGCTTCACTCGTGACCGAGTTCTCGACAATCTTGGCGATGCTCTGACACTCTGACGTCATTATGGCAGCATCCACAGCGACATGGATGTCGTATGTGACTCCCATGGCACCCAGCGCATTCATTGCCTCAGCTAGCTCTTCACAAGAGGCAGTTTGCAACTCTTCAGCGTCCGTGGCAGCTTCCATCTCGCTGTCCATGCGAAAGCCACACCACGCGAAGCAGTGCTGCGCAGTTGACGCACTCACTGCAGTCCACGCTGAAGCGACGTAGTGCATAGCATCAAGCACCGAAATGGTCGCAGGCTGCTGTCCGCGATCAATATGCGCGAGCCAACGCTTGACAATGCACTTTCTGTAAGAATGCTTCAAGTTTTTTATGACGCCGGCATCCAACGGCTGTAAATAGCTTGTCGTATTTGGTGGTAAAAACACAAGCTTTACATTCCGAAGAAACGGCGGGTCTCTCGGCTGGGCAGCACAATTGTCCAGAAATAGGATGACACTCCTGCACTGGGCACCCACCCATCTTGTTGCCAAAGTACCGAAGAAATTCTTCGAACAAAGAACATGTCATCCATGCACGACTGTTGCTTCGGTAGTGACATGGCAGCAGGCGAGTTTTTCAAGCACTGTGGGTTTCGATATTTGACAATTACCCATGGCTTGAGCTTGTCCGAGCCATCCATGTTGCAGCAAAGGAGCACAGTCGTTCTTTGCTACATTTGCCTCCGTGGCATGCTTCGCCCTTCAGGCTTAATGACTTAGATGGCTGCACCCGAAAAAAGAGGCCCGTTTCGTCGGCATTGTAATTGTCACGAGGCTCATACCCCTTGATTATTCCAGATAGGGTGGCCTTCCAATCATCCACTGCTTCCATGTTGACACTCGCTGCTTCTCCGCTTACCGTCTTATAAGTAATGCCGTGCCTCTTTCGGAAACGTTCGATCCAGTCATTGGACGCCGCAAAGTCGGTGATGCCCAGTTTGTCAGCTATGTCCAACGCCTTCTCATGCAAGATGCTGCCTTCGAAGTTGACGTCGAACTTGTGCTTAGATGGCATCACGCAAGCGGAAGGCGCTTTCGCTTGAGGAAAAGCTGGACACATTAAATGCAGTCGACAGGCAGCCAGTGCAGAAGAGAGTCGACATCGCCAAGGACCTTGGTCTCCCACCCTCGACGCTTAACAGCATCATCTCGAAGCGTGCCGAGGTAGAGGGGAATGCCGCACTCTTCGGCTTGAAAGCAAAGCAGGCTCGTGGCGCCAAGTATGGAAACCTCGATGAGGCTCTTCTTACTTTCTCTTTCAAATTGTTCATTTGGGAATGTATCACTTTGCCTGCTGTCTGTATTGTCCCCAGGTCCCCTCAAGTTGTATATGGCAACTTTTTTGCCTGGAGGACCCCCAACATTGTGTTGGAAAGAACAGTCGGGGACTTCCGATGACTGCCTACCATCGCACCGATCGCTCAGCCGTTGCTTAGGCCTCTTAGCAAAATGGTGAACCGCGTGCAACTGCCTAGCAGACGAATCCATTGACATCCAATAGGGAATCGGGAACTGCCCCACGTGATTGAAACTCACCAATAATGTGCAAGTATACAGTTTTTTTTTTTTATGCACGATAGCTGTGTTGTTGCCAGACTGAAAGCGCTCTTCCGCTAGGAACTGAGAATAGAAGAATGCATCTTTCAAATGAGACCAAAGTGGCCATGCTACTTGCCGTGGTTCTCAGGCGCTGCAGCGTTGAACATGATCGTTTTTGAGGCGGTTTCGCAAGCGAAAACGGCCGTGAAACTGACTTTGAGACTGAATAGCTCAACAAATGCACATTACATCGCTATAGTATTTTAGGGACAGTTTCTTTCGACCTTATTGATTGTGAAAAAAATATATATAACTTCAGAAAATCAATTTTTCATAAATTTTTTGGCCTCCCAGACTCGTGTCTCCCCTTAAGAACAAACTGGTGAAACTTTTTGGCCAGCTTCGTCCATGCTTGTTCAGGGGTTGCAGGTATGTCTGGACACGAAGAATTTATAAAAAGTCTTTGTTGAGTTACCTCGATGACTCAGCCAATATCCGTGCTGATGGAATCGTGGCTGAGGCTCTTTTCAATCTTGAGAAAGTCCTCTGTAACTTGCTATCTCATCCAAATATTTCTGCATCCATTTCTTTGTTCGTGGTGTAAAAGCCTTGCGAATTCGACTCCAGCCCCTTCCTGTTGCTGTTCATGGCAGTTCCTGCAATGAAGACCAAGATGTGCTTGGCACAGACAATTGGGCAGAACAGCAACACGTAAGATACAGCACAGGCATGAAAGCCAGCAATTTGCCACACACTAGCTGTGAACGCATCTTGAGCGACAACTGGCTGGGGCTTGCTGATTGGGTCGTGCAACTGGGTCAGCTGTCTGGGTCAAGATGTGCTTGGGACAGGCTTTGTTGGGGCAGGAAAGTAACACATCACATGCTAGAACACAGGCAAGAAGGTCAGCCACTAGCTGTACAGCAGCTCTGAACGCATCTCTAGTGATGGCTTGCTTCTAAAGGACCCCGCGAGAAGTGCTTGATACAGGCTCTGTTGGGGCAGAACAGTAACACATCAGATGCAAGAACACAGGCATGAAGGTGAGTCATTAGCTGTACACCAGCTTTGAATGCACCTGTAGCGACGGCTTGCTGCTGAAGGACGCCACGAAAAGTGCTTGGGACAGGCTCTGTTGGGGCAGAACAGTAACACATCAAACACAAGAACACAGGCAAGAAGGTCAGTCATTAGCTGTGGACCAGCTCTGAATGCACCTCGAGCAGTGACTGGCTGGGTCATTCAGACTGGGTTGAGATGTGCTTGGGACAGGCTCTATTGGGGCTGAACAGTAACATATCAGATGAAAGAGAACACAGGCAAGATCAGCCATTAGCTGTACACCAGGTCTGAACGCAGCTCGAGCAAAAGCTTGCTGCTGGAGGACCTCGCGAGAAGTCCTTGGGACAGGCTCTATTGGGGCAGAACAGTAACACGTTAAATAAGAGAACACAGGCAAGGTCAGTAGTTAAACAGCTTGTGTAAGCATCAGGAAGGATATTGTTTCTGAACCCAGTGTTGTTTACCTTGTAGTAGCAGCCAAAGTCCACACAATGGCCTGGTTGTAGCTGACAGTAGCTTCTTTTTAACCCTTTCCCTACTGTAGACGAGCTGAGCTTGTCCACACTGTTTGTATTGCTCCAGCAGAAGACGAGCCGGGCTTGTGTACACTGAAACAAGCGCTTGTGCACTGCTACAGTCAAGTTACCCCGATTAATTTTGTTTTGTTCTTTTTGGTTTCAACAGATGGTGCAGTACAAAAAAAAAACGTATTCAAAGCTTGCATTTTAGTCGAGAAACATTTCGATGCTGGCAGCTGGCTGTAAAAATGGCATCCCCCTCATTGCGTGCACTTTCCGCAATGGCTCCGCTCCAGAAAAAAGAAAAAAGATATGTTCGTTTGCGGAAGTTTTGTCGGACTCGGACAGTGAAGAAGTTCGTTTTTCCACAGAGTGGCAGCGATGATACTGAGCAGCATATCTTCTCGGAGTCCTTGAATTTGGATGACAACAGTATCTCAATGCATCGGCGGTGGACACTGATAGATGTAAAGAACCCACCACCGGCGCCTCCAAGGTTTGTTTTCATGGCCGCACCTGGCATAAAGGTACTTGCGACAGAGGACGGGAACTGTGTGCGGTATTTTGAATTGTTTCTAGTGAATGAACTAACAGATTTCATTCCCCGCAAAATCAACCGCCAGAGGTACCTGGTGCGAGGAACGTGGAGTAGCAGCCTACGCTATTCTGTGCTTTGAAATGTACCACATCAACTCTCCAATTTAGGAATCTGACACCCCTTGCCACAACTATGAGCTCCGCTTGTCACAGTATTGTTCTGAATTTCCAGAGACCTTTTTTGCCATGAGGACAACAAAAAGATGGCGACACTCCGCTGTGCAGTGCAGTGAAGCCAATCCTCTCTGCATGCTTAGAAAGAATATTTTGCAGTATCTTACAGATAAAGTGCTTTTAAGGATATTTTTTTTGGTTGTTTCAAAATACATAGAATTATTTAGGCAATTTTAAAAAATCGGCATTTTTATAATATCTTTGGCCAAACAACTTGGTAGGGAAAAGGTCAATGTTTTGAAGTGCCTTGCTTTACACTGGTGCCATCTTTCTTACTGCATGTCTGGAAAAGAAGTTTTGACTCCATCAGAAATTGTAAAAAACCGCAATTTCGCTACGTGAAATGCAAAAAAAAAAAACTGACATTGGAATCGTTTGTGACTGCAGAACACGTGGAAATGTACACTGTTTGTTCTAGGGTGCTTAAGCAGCATGTTAACTCCACAAAGCTCGAACACCGTTTCACGTCACAGAAATTAAAAAAAAAGTGCTCATATGCATTTCTGGTAACAGAGAGTATATCGGTGTGAATAAAAGAGTACAATTATTATTGAGTAGAATTAATTAGTATGGTATTACTTATTAGTAATTAATGTTCTGCAACTGAACGCTCCCTCCAGAATATCAAAGAGGCTAGTATGGCTGTACATTGGGTTTATAGCACAAGATCAGACTTTTCAGGCATACAATCCAGCATATCAAAAATGGTATGTTGGGCTTCATGGGGCTAAATCAAATCCAGCATATCAAAAATGGTATGTTGGGCTTCATGGGGCTAAATGAATATTTCTACTGTTCATAACATTGATGTGTGCCAAACTACAATGTGTGTTAACAGCTTAAGTATTAGTAGGATTACAAATGAGAACATTTATGGGCCCATTTATACACTAGGAGTGATCACAGTAGTAGTTCCACAAGCAAATGTGTGAGACATGAAGTTATTAGGACTGACATTTTTTTTCTCCACGAACTTCGTGTACCACTTTACTACTGCAAAAAAGATACCCTAACATAAACCAAACTATGCACCAATACAGTTTGGAGTGAACAAGAATGAGATATGGTTGATTTATCATGCGTGCAACTGTTTAATACATTCAGTTGAGTACTTCCATTTCAATTTACCAAAGGAAGAAGTTGCCGGCGGGCACGAAAATAAACCACAAATTCATGCATAGCCACGGCTACAAGATGAAAAATGTGATACAGGTTCCGATATCTCTATTTTTTTCATGATTTTGTGTGTATAATGACGGCCTGCTGCGAGTGTGCGGTGTTTATCACCAGCTGTCTTACAAAGTCTCCTTAACTTGACCAAACAGCACAACAAAGGAAGACAAGAATTAGAAGTCGCCACTAACTCACGACTGCTCGCAACTAAAGGTTTATTTTGGAAACAGCAGCGGAAGGTCCTGACAGCTGATATTTAATGCAGGATATAGTTTGTTAACTTGTCTCTGCCTGAAAGTTAACGAGACCAATATCACATAAGGATTCATGCAGTGATATTAAATGACTCACCGGTACTGCTGTCCTCACTCGCAGAAGACTACAGTTCCCGTATCGATGCAGACGCACAGGTCACGACAGAACCCTAGTTTTCGGGCTTACATGTCCGCTCGCAAACACGTCACGTCACCCGAAGTTAAGTAGTGCGAGACATCAAAGCGTAATAAACTGGTTTTTAGCACAAAAGAAGCAACCACTCTAAGTATACAAACGAATGAGTCGATGCCGCCCTGCACTCGAAAGTACCGGTAAAAATTGTAAATCCACGCCATAGGTCACGTGGAAGATCAATGATGCCGAACGCTATTTGCGTTTGTAATGGCAAAAAAGACAACAGTTACTAATAAAAAGTACAGTATCTAATTAGCAATGATAATTTTGTACTCTTTTTCATGTAATAAAAATGCTTCGATAAATGTAGGAAAAAGTTTGTAAGATAACATTGCGCTTACTATGGCGCCTCTAGCAAGAGATATTGAACTTACGCAGGCATCCTTCAAGTGGCTTTATTAAGCTTGTTTTGTTAGCAGCAGTGCACAGTCGATTTCGTTCGCCCTCTGTAGCCGTTTGTTGAACTTGAGTTTGCTACCATGCTGTAGTTTAGCCATGCTGCTCGTTGAGTTTGCCTTCCGCAGTGTTCTGCGATCTGTGCTTGTTCGTTTAGTTTCTGATCCAGACAGTGCTCTGCTGGCTCCAACAAGTCTTTCTCGTGAAGTTATAGAGGCCGCATCAAATAGCACCCTGATTGCGTTTCCAGATTGCCATGTAATGGTGCACCGTGAATTATTATATTAAGGTCAAACAATCAATGCAGCTTTCTACATGTAGGCACTGAAGCACCTGAAAAGTTTGCGTGATAGCAAAAGAACCTTACAGCCAGAAATAGCACAAACTACCTAAAAAGAATTCACAATGGTCAAATGCTGTCCATCCAGCCCATTCAATGCACTGGCTGGTGAACTACCACTACTGAACAGTTTGATGAGTACACAGTATGAGCAAATGCACTGTTCTGTGGAAATCAGCAATGTGGGGGAAGTTGCATGAAAGGAAAGAATTGTGTTATCCATCTGAATGTAGCCTACAGCTACTAGGAACCCCCCCCCCCCTTTTTTTCTGTAAAGAAAGCTGCACAGTTCCAAGAAAATTCATCCTGGCCTTGGGATTGAATCTTCGACTAATGCCTTTCCAGGAGAGTTCCTCCACCGACTAAGCTAACCAGAAGACACGATGAGGAAGAATTAATTGACAATTCAAAGCACCAGGATACTGATAGAGTAAATGAGTTCTGCGAAAACCCACGAAGTGGCACCCATTATATGAGCACATTAGCAATGTCTTCCTCAAGACAACAGGTAACACATTACTTGAAGAATAGAGTACAAGCGGTACTATTTTACTGAGCTTTTATCATATGCACTGAGAATAAGGTACTTTTACATACGACAACATGGGTCAGGCGACGCAGGCCATCCACTTGAGGCCCACCTGCCTGGGTCGTCAGGCTCCTCTTCCGGCTCCGATTCGAACACGTGCACGTCGCTGTTCTCCCCTACAGATAGAAAAGAGCATAAAATTTCATGAAATTTAAAACAAAACCAGTAGCTTTGCTAACACTTAGGGCAGGTTCCTTGTACTGGTTCCTAACAGTTCAATCGTAGGGAGGCGCGTGTGGTGAAATGTTTGCCTAAAGAATTTGTGGGAGAAAACTGCACTTTCAAGAGGAAGCAGCAGCACAGTTATACATGATTTACACATTTTAAAATGCAGTCCCATAAAAAATAGCAGGCTTGAGGCATTATTATTATGGTAATTACAGTAATTACTTGGCTCTCATGATTCAAAACTGCAGCTACACGGCTAAATAAAATGAACATGGTGTGCATACTTGAATGCAATCTTTCAGGAAGCCATATAGCGACCAATCTTAGGCGTGAAATGAATAAAGATAGCAATACATATGGTATGGCACAAGGGCATGAAGCATTCTATTTAGCAATCAAGTTAAGTGCTAACATCTCAACTCATGCATGTCACCACCCCCCCTCCCCCCAAAGAAGAATAAAAAAAAAGTGAAGTAACAAGTCTCCTACCACAATCGGTAGAAGAGGCAGTGAAGCTCTCCAAGGCAGCTGTCTTGCGGATGCTGGGCTGGCGCTGCTTTGCTCGTGCGGCGCTCGCAGCAGCGCAGACAGGCCTGGCCTTAGTGCCGTGGTGGCTCCGCACCGCTGACCTTGGCGGGCGGTAGCTGCACTCACGTGCCAGGTCTGCTACCTGCTGTAGCAGCCTGTGCACCACCTCATAACCTTCCTCCGTCCCTGACCTAGTAAAGCAAACAGGCGCGTTTAGAAAATTTGGCCGAAACGTGTTAGCTTAGGATATCGACGAGTAATAAACGTATGGAACACTTACTTTTTCCTGTTTTTTATGTCATCCCGCAAGAACTGCGCCAGGAGGAGGTCCAGACGTTCCCTCACGCTGCGAACATTACGAGCCACTTGTGTGAGGACACAAAGCTTCTCGGTTATTTTCCCCCACATTGCGGGATCGTTGAATGGATTTGTAGCGAGGACTTCTTCTAATATAATGATGTCGTCGCTCGGCATGAAACGCCTGCGCGAAGGAACGACAGGAGGAACAGCCATTTTGTAGTTCTTTGGTTTTTTTTTTGGCTTGTCTTGACTTATCTTGACTCTTGGCTTATTTGGTCGTCGGTGTAGACGCGGTAATCTGGCCACCTGGATCGGAGCGGATGGTACCGGGATCCGGCAATCCGGTCACGCAATACGGTATCCGGTAAAGTCATGCGCATGCGCAGTTCGCACCCAGTAAAACGCCCCAACGCTAACGGGGCGGCTTTCCGGACAAGCTAAACCTCTCTGTTATTAAAGGTTTTACGTCTATGAAAATGGACAACCCAGCCCCACCACTTGGCATTATCTACCATATTTTCCGGTGTATAACTCACACCTTTGTATTAGTTGCACCCCCCTCAAAACAGCAGTTTTTCAGAGAAAAAGCGTATATAAATAGCACCGGTGTACAAGACGAACCTGTTGATTTGGTAAGCGATTTAAAAAAAATATAGACAGTGACGTTTCACTTCGGGAACGAGGGTCACACACAAGCAGTGATAGGACACTCCAGGCGCATTTCTGCCATCATGGTCACCGCAATGTACCATCTAAAGTCCAGGGGCAATACCATCGCCTCGCACGCCGTTTATGCTCTATGTGCGAGTGAAAGCTGGCAACCGAGCCAAAACACGCACAAGGGTGGAAAGCGGGAAGGCAGCATGGGAGGGAGGAAGGATGGCTTGTACTCTGGTAGCAGCTGCATAGTTCGCACAGCGGTGTGCGCTGTATCTTGAAAGCAATTTGCAGATGTGACGACTTAGGAGTTGGTCGACTCGCGGCTTACCACCGCTTTCGTTGCTGCTCTGTCCTCGCACTGTCTTCTGCAACTCGATCACGAGAAGTACCTAGCACCTCCATAGCGCACACGCAACCTGTAGCAACTGCCAGAGAAAGTCAACCCAGCACGTTCCGCATGGCCATGTCATCCAAACCGAAGAAGCAGCTGTATATAAGTTGCACCTGTGTGTAAGACACATCAAAGAAAATTTCAGAAAAAGAAAGCAACTTATACACCGGAAAATACGGTGCTTCGGAAAATACACGGAAAATAGGTGCTTCGCATCTTCTAAGGTGTGCCAGACTCCCATCACGGCACGCTGAATAATCACGTATGATGATTCTCGTCCTATATGACAACTGCCTTACCATGTTTGGCCAAAACAGCACAACGTGATTAGTGCACAAGTTGGAGATACTTGACAACAACATCATACAACCATGCCAAAGTCCTGGGTGATCACCAGTGGTCCTTGACAAAAAGAAAGACAGAACGCTTCTGTTCCATTTGGACTACAGCGAGCTGAATCACATCACAAAAAAAAAAACCTTTTATCCGCTTCCATGAATCATTGATTCCTTAGATTGACTGCAGTGAACCAAGTATTTTTCACCCATAGATCTGAGAAGTGGATGTTGCCATATAAAATTTGACGAATGAGATTGCGAAAGAACTGCCTTTGTTATCCCAGATAGACTGTATGAATTTAAAGTGCTCTTATTCAGCCTGTGTTCTATACCAGCCACATTCCAGAGAATGATGGACACTGTTCTCACCAGTCTGAATTGGCTCAATTTAGGGCCCAGATGGTGTCGTCATGTTTATGGCAACGTTCGAAGAACATCTGAAACATCTAAAGATGGTACTTGAGGTGCTCTGCTCCACTAATCTCGCTCTAAAGTCGGAAAAGTGCCCCTTCGGTAACAAAGAGCACAAGTTTATCCGGCATGTGGGGAGCAACGACGGCTTTTGGGCTGACCTCGACGAAACTTCTGCTGTGGCTGCTTTTTCAGTTCCGCATGACAAGAAAGCAGTACATTGCTTTCTCTGCCTGTGTGCATAGTAACACCGCATTGTCCCTGATTTTTTCTCAGATTGCAAACCACTCATTAGCCCCACGCAAGATGACGCACCCTTCATTTGGGCTGATCATCAAGATGCAGTTTTCACATAGTTACAACAATGCCTGCAGGATCTACCCATCCTTGCTCACTTCGATGAGGATGCTGACACCGAGATGCTTACCAAAGCAAGCAACATCAGTCTCGGCACTGTACTTGTTCAGCACTAGGAATATACTGAGTGAGTTATCGCTTACGCTAACTGCACTCTTTCGTGCACTGAAATCGCCTGCTCCACCTCCAGGAAAGAGTGTTAGAGTTGAGTGAGCCATCATGAAATTTCGGCCTTATCTCTATCGTTGCCCTTTCAAGGTGGTGAGAACCACCATTCTTTGTGTTGGTTGGTGAATTTAGAATACTTGTCCAGGTGACTCCCACGTTGGCATCTTTTTCTGCAGGAGTTTGATAGCATTGCCTACAAATCGTGCTGCAAACATGATGATGCCGACTCGTTGTGACTCATTATCAGACGCCTGTCAAACATTGGAAAAAGGACATGGACAAAAATGGCAGAATATTTGAAACCCTCACTGCATCTCACCTAATCTTATGGCAGCACGAGGACACCAAAATTTGCCCTCTCATCAATCGCGTAGAAGGAAAGAATGTTACCATGCCACAGCACCTTTCTCGCAGTCTCTTGACCTTTTGCCTTTGAAATGATGCCCTGTAGAAGCAAAACCCGAGTGCCAATGACAAAGCGTTTTTGCTGGTTGTACCTGCCGACCTCTGTAATGACATTCTCCTTGCTTGCCACGATGAGCCCACATCTGGACACTTGGTTTTTCACATACCCTTGCCAAAGTACGCCAGACATGCTACTGGCCCAGAGTTTCTACCACTTCGAAGCGTTAGATGCAAAGCTGCCCTGAATGTCAACATAGAAAATCACCCTCTATAAAACATGGGGGTTACTCCAACCCATCGTACCGTGTAACATGCTGTTTGATCAAATTGGCATGGATCGACTGGGACCTTCTCCCTTGTCAGTCGCCTGCAACAAGCAGATTATAGTTGCCACAGACTGCCTAGCACGCTACGTCAAGACAAAAGCTGTACCAGCCTACAAAGTTGCTCAGCTTTTTATGGATCGCATAGTCCTCAGACATGGTCCCCATCATGTCATCACCGACAGAGGAACTGCTTTTATAGACCAGGTGGAGGAGGACATGTTTAAGCTGAGCTGCACGCAGCATCACATGGCGACTGCATATAATTCACGGACCAACAGACTTGACGGAACATTTGAACAAACTATCACTAACATGCGGTGGATCAACATTGATGTTCAGCATAGAACATGGGATCAGATCCGGTCATAGGTTACACTTGCGTACAAAACCTCTGTTCAGGAAACCATATGATTTATGCCGTTCCATCTTGTCTGTGGGCGTGCAGTTGAGATCGTGTTTCACACCATGATTCTACACAACATTGACGCTTGAATTGCTTCTGACGCTGATCAACTTATTCAATACTCAGAGGAAGCTCGTCAACTCATGAGCATACACATCATGATGCAGCAGTGTTCGGACTCGCAGTGCTGCAACTTTTGGCATCTGCAAGTTGAACACCAACCAGGCGACCAAATCTAGGTGTAGACTTCGATCCATCACCAGGGGTTATGTGGGAAGCTGTGTCAGTACTTCAGGCCTTACAAAGTGCTACACCACATTGGTGAAGTGAACTCAGAAGTTAATCCAGACATTTCTGCGTCGCCTTGGCATCCAAAGCACCACTTGGAGATACTCCACAGCGTTGGCCTGAAACTCTATTTCACATGTTAACGCATTGCGATCCCCATTCACACAACTTTGCCAGTTTCATTTCGCAGAATGCTTCTGTGTTGTCCAGTGCTTACTGCAAGTGCACTGCTATGTTCTTTTGTGCTTTATATATTAGCAAGCATTCGGATGATGCTTTTGTTTTGGCGGGGAAATAGTGTCACTAAGTGTCATGAGCCAGCACTAAGAAAGAAGTTAAGATAGGGAAGCGCACTGGGGAAGATGCAGGTGCTGAGAAAGAAGTTTGGACTGACGACGAAGGCTTTAGAGGATAACACCATCTTGCCCAGCTGTCTTGCCGATGCTGTGCACATCTTCATGTGTAACTTTATGACAATATTCAGAAACTAATCCACATACCTAACCCTAAGACTACGAAAAACTGAAGAGGTTGACCTGAACAACAGGCATCATGACGAAGACCCAGAAGTCATACAAACCGGGCGAAAGTGTTGATCATTTACATCTCTTGGTCTAGTATATCCACATGTATGTTTGTTTCTCTTTACCCATGAACCCAGAAACGGCACCGTCATGCTTCCACTCTAGGATGGGGTCTCCCACGGTGCTCTTTGTGGTTCATGAGGTTTTTTTTTTTCTTAGAGAAGTTGCTTTACTGTTTTAAATTTCTTCCTGCTATACGAAATTTATATAACAGACAACATTTAGAAAAATAGACAATTTTCGAATTCACATGAAGCATGTCATCAGAGTTCGAAGCTCATTTTTCAAGTTTATAGGAGACAAGAAGTAAAGCAGCTTGAGGGATGCCTTGCCACCTACAACTACATGACTTCACAGTGTAGACCTGCAACACCATGACTTAAGGAATGGGAAAAAGAGGAAATGCAGATTTCTTCACAGAATAAGAAATTGTTTGCACAAGAGACCTCTCATATGCACATGCTCACATACAAGTCTTATTAACAAATGAACCACAGCCAAGCTGCAACCATAGTTTATTAAATGACTGTACTTCACATATGAATTAATTTCCCAGCATTAGAAAAATGGAATTACATATATTGCACATTTTTAGATATATAGGGCTGATTCTTGTATAGTAACATTTTCTTGGGAACGTTGAATACCCCCCCCCCCCCAGGTTTAGTAATTGCAGAGTCCTTCCATTTTTTTTCTGGTCACGAAACTGCCGCTTCAGTTTCATATAGAGCCAGCGCCCGCTGCTAGAGGCGCAACCGTGCATGAGAGGGCATGCGAACGCCGCTACCGCTGTGGTTGTGTGTGGGGCAGGCTGAGTATTCTAGCTTTCTCAACTTCCTCAACCGTCGCTTTAGTTTCACGTAACTATTTTCAACATTGAATATGCTTAAATTACTGCCTGAGCGCGTCTTCTGCCTGATATGAGTGCCCGGGACGAAAAAAAAAGCCGCACATAACATGGAGCTTGCGGCGGTCTCAGACAAAAAAAAAGGGGGGGGGGGGATTTTAAGAGCCAGAACCGCGGTACGATTATAAGACACGCCGTAGTGGGGGACTCGTGGTTAATTTTGACCACCTGGGATCCTTTAAAATGCACCTAAATTTAAATAAACGTAAATAAATGTCTGAATGAGATTTAGGTAGGAATAATGCAAGACAAACTTCGCTACTAAATGTCTTTAAATGCACCTAAAGGTCTGCAATGCGATGCCATTCCTGAATGAGATTTAGGTAGGATTAATGCAAGACAAACTTCGCTATTAGATGTCTTTAAAATGCACCTAAATTTAAATAAATGTGTTTTGCATTTCGCCCCTGTTGAAATGCGTCCGCTGTACACGGCCGGGTGGTCTCAGTCCAGATTTCTACATCATCGCCGTTCTCCTCAACACTTCAGTGGGCTCCGCTTTTTAATATTTGCCTGAAATTAAACACCGCGCATTCGCAAAAAAGCGCCAGTGGTACCACTTATCACCATATGCAAACATATGGGCTGTCACCCCCGCTTACCAGTAAGTAAGCGCCAACTCTCCGTTGTGCATAGTGTCAGATTGTTCGCCGAGCACAGCTGTTAACTCTCTGTTAAACTGTGGCAGAGAAGGACTCTAATCATGGGCAGTATTTTATAAGATCAAAAGAATCAAATTGTTATTGCGAAGGGCTACTACTGTAGAATACTTAATTACAAAGAAACGGAAATTGAGCTGCTCCGGGCGCTTAAGATTTCTCTGCAAAGCGATGCCATTTCTGAATGAGATTTAAGTAGGATTAATGCAAGACAAACTTCGCTACTAAATGTCTTCTGTGCGGCTTTTAGCAACGGATTGAGGCGAACGTGAAGTGTTAGGACCTGCGAAGCTGAAACTAGCTATGTTGTAATTAGGCAATTGCCTTAGCAAGCAGTCGTATAGAAGTGTCAGTAAGCCCAGCACTTGTTCGCGCTGCTCGTGGTTTCGACGTAGACACGACGAGACTAGATATTTTGGTTCTTAATGCACAACTATTTACAATATGTTAAAAACTTTATAATTCGATTAAAAAAAGAAATAGAACGTGTTGGTGCAAAAACAACATGCAAGCACAATAATTTATTTATCATGTAAAGTAAGCGGAGCAAAATACAGACAGCACAGAGGCGTCCGGTCACAAATGGTCCACCATTCACAATGCAAGAAGTTTGTTAAAAGCATGACACTGATATAATAAGCATAAAGAAATAACGTCAACCATGAGAGATATGCATTGGGGGGCAGGAAACAAACACCAGCAAATGAATGGCAATAAATACAGAATGCATAATAGATTGTTTCTATAAACAAGAAAGTGTAAAGCATAAGCATTTCATAACACTTTGCAAAACAACTCTCAAACTAACACAAGTAGCCACATCACAAATACAGCAATTTTTTTTTAAATAGCCTGTTAGAGATACCACCATTCTACTTTTTCAGCTGTTACTTGCAACACGTGTTCGGCAGAAGACGAAAGAATGTTGGGCAGCACTGTGACAGAAAAGGAAGTGGGTCCTTAGCTGTGATGTGGCAGAACATAGGAGAGGTGTGCCACTTGCAGTTGCTGACTGAACCAACAGGGAGTGTCTGCTTGCTGGGAAGGTCACCTTCCTCATTGAAAAATTACTGCCCCATAAAACATGTGGAGAGCTTTTTTTTCCTTTTTTTTAAGAAATGAGCCTAATCCACCAGAAGAGGAATGGAGAAAGAAAAAAAATTAGTTACCCAAAATAAAAGAATGCATCCAAGTTATTGTATTTTGCTTTACATGCAAGCTAGAGTAATCTTACAGTTAAGATAATGAAATTATTTACATATTTGGCCAATGCCAGGATGTAAACATGGGATTTGGTTCATATTGAATTGAAACATTGTTTGACTCGGTTTTGTTCCAGAAACTTCATTAGTATTGCTGTATAGTGGAGCTCGTAAATGAACATGACCCTTTAGAATGGTGATGCTGTTATTTCAGCACGAAAAGTATTACAACATTCACAATCAGACGCACTGGTATTCATCAGCTATCCTAATTATACATGGATAACTGGTTGAGTGCCTTTGCAGCATAAGCAGTCTTCTTCACAATGATTTGCAAGCTTTTTCTCTTGAGTATGATGGAAGCAGAAATGAAATAGGCAAATTCTTTATTGTCTTCCCATAAAATTCCAAAATGCTTCACAAGAAGGCTGGTGACATCTTTCACTTTCAGGTGAAGGTGTTTGTGCAGGCATCTTTTTTCTCTTTAAAACTGACGCAAAATTTGACAGAGATCTTATAGTGGGGCTCGGCTCTAATTTGAGGGCTCCTTCCCGCAGCATTCTTTTAAATCTAGAAAACCTTTTTCTGTTACCTCTAAAGGCAAGTTTGAAGTAAGCCTCATCATTGCCATGCCTTCCATTTGTAGACGTTCCAGTGCTTTCCAAGCTCTGTACAGTGGCATGATTTTCAGAAATCCACTTATACCCTTCTGGACTCGGGATTTCTTCATGACTTTTCATCTACCTTACAACCAACTTGACTTTGGTGCCACGGTCATGCTCGGTGTTTAACCCTTTCGGCCCTCATTTTTTTTTCTTTGCAGATTTTTTAATACACTATTTTTTCTTGCTTAGGACATAAATAGCAGTGCCAAAAAAATTCAACTTCGTAACATCGGTACTTACAGAGTTACAAGCATGGTGTAAAAACCGTACATCAGGGCTAAATGGTAAAAGGAGTAATAAAGGGAGTAAAGGGTAATGGTAAAATAAAGGGAAATCAGGAAGTCTGCTTTATCGACCCCACCCATGCTGCGGTTGTATGCGTTAATGACAGCTGGTCACTTCACGTCTACAAAACGCTTTTCCGTCTTGTTCCAACGGCAAACGCTATCTTCCTCCTCAATAGCAACAAAATTGTATGCAAGGATCACAATCCTATTGTCCATCCACCTTGTTATCACTATATTTCCATCAGTGCTCACAACAACGCACTCTGAAGAAGCGCGGCCACTTTTTTTCGGCACCTTCTCAGTCGTCAAAGGGCACTTTTTACACCTGTTCGATCTTACAGTGCCGGCAGGAAATATTTTTTTACACATTTTATGGAGCAGTGGCGGGGGCGTGACATAGTTGTAGAAAAAAAAAAGCTTGTGTCCCGCACCAGATGGAATTCTGTCAGCTAAATGCGAAACTATTGCACTTGTAACACCATAGTGCTGTTTGACGTGGTCTTCGATCTTTGTTGTGGACCCCTGATAGGGTAGAAAGTCATATACAAGGCTAGATTCGCTGCAGAGCATAAATATTTTGATGCCCCATGGGTGCGGCTTTCCTGTTTTATGTCAAGGCTTCCTCTGAAGAGCACCATGTGCTCATCTATGCTGAGGCACTCCTCTGCTACGAGTGATTTACACTTGCTTTGTAAAACATCAAGCAGTGGTCTCACTTTCCAGAGACGGTCGGTAGAGTCAGGGTGGTTTACGTCTACAATGTGTAGGTTATTGCGCAACTTTTTGAAACGGCTGTGCTACATTCCTGCAGACGCCATGAGATCACACTTCATGTTCGGCTTCCAATAAAGTCTGAGCCTCGGGTAGTGGAGAACACCCATTGTGAGATGTAGTGCGACTAGATGCCTTATCCCTGCCTCGTTGGTGTTGACGGAACTGCCTTTGTGAAGCACCGAGTACTGGCTTGTTTTTTCAGCCAGCTCCAGAAATATACTATTGGACACATACCCTTCGACAGCAACTCTCTGAGTTCCGATGCTTTGTGGACATCACCTGTGTAGAGTCCGGTGCCTTGAACCATTTTTGTCTCCAGTCGCCAGATGTGTCCAGTGCACTCTCGTCATCAGAGCTTTCACTTTCGCTCTCCATTTGAGCTTCATCAGAAGCACGGTGCTGCACATCCTCGTTGTCTGAGTCATCAAATTCGCTGTCTGCGTCGGACGAGTTGCCGTTGTCGAGCTCCTCGAACAGCGCGTCTGTTGTTTGTAGCCGTGTGGAGCGGTTCGATGGCACAGGTAAAACGAGGTCACAGGTACCCCGGCACCTGTGAGCAAAGAAAAACGGTGATTGACATACCGCGTCAGCATTCATTCAGATTGCGCCTCTAAAATGCGCCACAATCGACTTTTGCAACCGTTGAGCCCTGACGGTGTCAAAATCATACATGGCAAAACCATGCCACTGTGAGAAAGCTGCACATGCAAACAAAATAACTCAAACACCTTCTCACTAATGTACTACTAAGGCACAACATACAAAAAAATGGGCACATAATCGAAGGGAATTACGAAGCTACAGTTGCAGAAAGTTGGAACCCACCTGGCTCCCCGTTCGCCATGATGTCGCCGCTGCTTCTTCGTCGTGAATTCAGCGTTCGAAAAAATGCGATGATGCTGATGTCCATGGCAGTAAGTGGGCCCGGACTTCACTTCGGGCGAAAAATTGCAAGTTCTTGTTTCATTTTTTTTGCATGGCGGTACCATTTCCCGTGTGGTGCCAATTGACACCACCAAGACCGAAAGGGTTAAATAAGGGGAAATGAGACATCCACCCTACTATTACGTCAAACTCTTACTTTTGCTTCAAGTTGACAAATTCGATTTCACCCTTCCATCTGCTAGCTCCCTGGTTAGCTCAGATGAGAGCGGCTGCCCCGGAAGGGCGGTGGTCTCGGGTTCGAGTCCCGGACCAGGACAAATTTTTCTTCAAGTGCGAAGGTTTTCATTCGTATGGGGTTTCCTTTGTAGCAATTGCTACGAACGGGTGGATGTCCGATTTTTCCTTTATTAAATACATAAGTTATTGTACAACCCAAAAAGGATTACCCAACGATCGAATGTACAACTAGTATTCTCCGCACCTAACAAGCTAGCAAGGCTATGCCAGATGAATAACCCAAATGCTGCTGCCAAACACTACTGCATCATCTGCCACTTACACCTGTAATGCTTTAGATCCTTTGTAGGACAAACAGGATGATGCCTGAATGATTGGCTATGGGAGTGAAGAAATTTGGCAGTGAGTCACTGGCCTGATATTGTAGGAAGTGTAGTTGCACGTTTGTTTGAACAGTGCAGTATCGTGGGCAGAGCCGGACAACAGCTGACATGTGAGGTAATAGAAGCTGTTCATACTCGGTACTTAGCAGACGGGTGCGTCAGCAATACGCCCCTGTCACCATCCCATAAAGAACTTGCTTAGTTAAAAAGTCACGTATGTGTGCTGTCATTTACATGATGTCACGCCATTGTGAACATATGTAGAGAGTCCATAAAAGGACATGTTTCTTTCCAAAATAAGCAGTTGGAAGTTACAATCATATCTAGTCATTTCTTATCTGTCCCCTGCCTTTTAAGCGATATTGAGCCTCCCAGTATGAGACCAACTAGCCTGAATCAGTGCCTTGGCACACCACTATAGAAGTGCACAGTATCTTCCTATGCATACCATTTTTAACCCCTTGCGATCCAAAACTTTTACCCACATTCCGGCTGTTCTGGTCCGAAAGTCTTTTGCCAGTTTCTGGCACCATGAATAAAAACGCAAACTGTGGAAGAAACACTCACAGGATATTTATTTTTTCTCTTAAATTCTGCAGGACACTCCTTTACCGATATTTGAGCAGCGTGTGATATTGCGCGAACCCTTCTCCTGGGTGCAGGCCAGGATTCTTACTGCAGGTTCTGCAGAAAACAGGTTCCCTCCTGCCTCCTTTTGTTTTTCGGTGGCTACAAACAGCACAGTCCTAGCTGCTTCGGCCTGAGAGCTTGTAGATGAAATTGCTCCTCCCATCTAGCCTTTTCTCGCACTCTTTTCGTGCAGACTGGCCCGGCTTTTTGGGCCTAGCCCTCACGTCACCCACTAGCTGTTGGATGAGGTTGATGCAGTACTGCAGGTTTCACTGTTCTTTCTCGTCATGATTCTGCAGCTGTTTGTGCCTCAAAATAAAACTATTGACAATGGAAACCTCTAGAAGCCAGAAAGAAAAGCTTTCACCACATGGTGGCACACTGTTCCTTTGTGTGTCAACAGAGGAGCTGTCTCCACCGCAGTCATCTTTGCACTCGCTTGTGTCGAAACACTGTCATCACTATCTGATGGAGGCACATAATTCTCTTCATCACTGAAGTCATCATTGTTTTCACTAAATGCACCACTGTGAAATGCATGCGGTGAAAAAGTGGCCGTGCTTCTCAGCGAACCACGTGTACGTGTGGTTCCGCATGCAAGTGAGAACGCCCTGGGATCCAGAAGCCATTTGTGCTGCACCCTAGTGCAAAAACAAGTAAACTTCAACAAACAAAGTTCACTTATTCCTCAAGAGATCGTGCATCATGTATACAAAGAATGCATGCGAATCGCAGGGAGAAAAACCATGAAATTTAACGCCCGAACACATTTGTCGGGCGGTGTCCGACAGTCGACGGCTACGGCTGTGTTGCTTTGTCGGGCCCTGTTTGACAATGGACCACAAAGGGTTAAATCAAGTACTATTGCTGCAAATCATGTCAGCTACCAAAGAAATGTTGATAGATGTCATGATAGCAGTGAGATTGCGGCAGTCAAAGGTTAAACTAGATTGTCAAGTTACCAAATTTTAAGTCTGTTCATGGGAAGCAGTGCCTGACTTGATTTGATGTTTCAAAATCATGAAATTTTTCTCCCCATAAAATATCAACATCGCATTACATACCGGTGAAGGCAGCCTTGCCTCACAAAGTTCTGTTTTTACTGCCTGAATTATGGAGGCCTCCAAGGAATCTGCATGGTGCACATTCACATAAGCGCAATCATAATTGTCACATAAATGCCCACACATAGCACAATCAATTTCTACTGACTAGCATTAATCTAAAACCTTAGCTTGCATGCTGAGGCATCTTACTACACCATTCATGTGCAAGGACTGACAGCACACTTCTGAGGCAACACAGAATACTGCAAAAATAAATTTCTAAACAAAGTGACACAGTAATTTAAAAATAAATTATTGCTCACTCATCCTCTCCTCAAGTAAGCTGTGCAGTTTCTGGTTTTGCTGCCGCTCTTCAATCCGCTGCTGCTCGGATATTCTTAATTTGTTTTTGAGCCCTGCAATTTCATTTTCGGCTTTCTTAAGCATCTTCCGGGGCACCAACTCGTCTTCACTGCTGGAATCCGAATCTCCTCCAGATTTTTTCTGAAAGATCTTTTGCATCCTCGATTTTCTGGCATTTTCAATTCGGCACCTCTTTTCTTTTGTTGGTGCATCCTAGTAATAATGCAAATGGCAAGAGGAAAATGAAGTTGCGTGATATTTGTTTCGACATACTTTGCAATTGTTAAAGCATTATCATCAATATTATTACCTTGAGGGCTGGCTTCTGCCTGTGGTGATATCTCTCACTTGTACATTCAAAAACATCCATGGGCACAGGCTTGTGCTGCTTAGACATTCTAGAAATAAGATCAGCTTTGCTGCCTGAAGGATAATGTAAACAAAATGCTGATTACAAAAAAATATGGCATTTGTGATGGTCATCGCAGTTACCGATTAAAAAGCAATAATAATGACACATGTAGAAACATTAGGCGCTAAATATAACTGAGGAACTCCACAAGACATACAGAAAAGGAAAAGTAACAAGCAGAGGCAGTAACTGTCCCAAAACAAGCACACCCCAGCATGGGCATTTTGTTGCTTCACACCACACATCTGTTAACATGTTCCTTAAGGAACATGTCAACGTGTGTTAATTAACACAGGTAAAGTCTTGATACAGCAAGTTTCTGTTCTTTTGAACACATGTTGCACGTGTCAAATGAGAAACAGAGGATCTGTTGAGCTAAACTTTTCAGCAAAGTGGGAAACGAGGTTGAATTTCAGGCGAAGTAACGCGTGGCCAGCGCATGCAAGATTAGATTTTTCTTGCAGTTATTTTCCCATTTCCTTTATCAATGGCATAGAAACCACCTACGTTGTAACATGCCTTACAATGTATGACAATCCCTTACGCTCGATTCTATGCCACTCTATCATCCACCGTTCACAGCCCTGAACACATTGACAGCGCGGTCGGTCACTATGACCATGGATGCAGCGAGAAGGAATAACGTCGGCAAAATCATCGCGATAAAATCGCAGAACTAATCTCAACGATCAGAAGGACTTGTTGCAATAACTGGGCCCAATAAAAGAATGCGCACACACAGCATACAAATGCATTTTTCATTTAGCGACATCGAGGCTGCATGAAATGCAGCCAAAGCACCGCGATTGGCACAGTGTTATAATCTCAGGTGCTTTCCCGAGGCCTCCATTTGCTAGTTACATGTGCCTTCCTGGAGAAGTGCTTGTGAAAAATTCAGTATATTGTCTCAACAAAAAAAGCACCCTGCTATGAGAAAAGCCTCCCGTGACACCTGGAGCACCAGTCAGAACCTTGCCCTGCGATCGACCTCCGTATGAAGCAAAGAAAGTGTTGAGAGTTGGTATATACTCACATTCCAACACCATGACTTTGCCAGAGTAGTAGCCTTCCTCGCCTTTGTAGCCTTTTCCATTTTGTCACCAATAAACTCGCTCATTGCAGGCCAAGTCGTTCACATCATTGGGACAGTAATTTTTTATCAGGCTTACGGAGACAATCGCCTTACCTCTGTCCTCATATTCGACATACGCGTACGTCGGCGCTGCCATTTCAAAGCACAAATATACAAACTACACTCACTGCAGAAATAAATAAATACGATAACTACAAAAGTGTGAAAGAAACTAATAAAAAAGTAGCACAACTATATAAATAAAGATGAAGCAAGTTAACTACACTATACACTAAATACACATCTACAAATAAATATAAGCACTTATAGAAAAAAACTGGAAATAAAAATTAACCACGACACTACACTCAAATTAAGCTATATATAGATATATATGTAGAAGATATAGAAAAAGGAAATATGAATCTATGGGAATAGGAATATATAAGAAAGAAAAAACTTGGCATATGGACAAATATGACGAGGGAAGTAACGACGATAGCAGGGCTAGGGTAGCAGGGCTTTACACTAAGACGTACACACGCTTTTATAGTTTCGTATGGCTTGTAGTAGACAAGCATAGACTGCTGGCACCTTATACGCATTTATGGAGGTGCTGAATGTGCATGCTCTGTATTGCCAAATGGCAGCGGAGAAAAGAAAAGTTTTTAAAACGTTTATGCACAATCTTTAACACATGGAGACCATGATGTATTATTTTGCGGTCAGTTTTGTCGACTGCATGCCGCAAAAGCATAACCTTTGAGATCTGCTTCTGGTACCAATTGAAATTGTCGATGTGCCGTGGATTCAGTACTACCTATTTGCAATGTACTTAAGTAGCCATTTAATTACAGTGTGATCTTATCTGGATATTACCTTTTTGAGGATCATCAGCGCCGTTGAAACTGTAGAAAAGAACTGTAAGTTGTGTGTACAGTCTGACGTCTATGACATGTTTCTGACTCCCGCAACCGCTTGAGCCGCTTGCTGCAAGCAACAGCATGGCCTTCAAGATCGGTATTTGCTACCTAGATGAGGACATCGCTGGGCCGTGGATTTGGACACCGCCTCTCATTAATGTTAAATCTCAACCCTCATGCAAACCGATTCGCAGAAGATAAAGACCTGTTTGCGTCTCACGTGCACAGTTTTGCTAGCCTCTTTGTTTTCAAAATTACCAGGTATTGCAATGGAACCAGTCGCTCGGAAGGTCTTCGAAAGAAAAGCCTGCACCACAGTGATGCAGGCCAGTTATTGCAACCAGTAACATTAAAATTTACTAGCAATAAGTTGGCATATTCAGTTATAACTAGTTTAATAAGATGTGTGTGGCTTCTTGTGTGTTATCAGTGCTAAAAGCTGTTGCTGTGCGAAAAGATTTGAAAATTGTGCAGGCAGTTGCTGTCGCAGAATATACGCAAGAGAATTATTTAATTGTAATAGTAGTTCATCAACCAGGCTTTCACATTTTCAGACATTTCATATACAAGGTATATTTATGTTCTTTATAAATTCAAAAATGAGACTCAAATTTTTGTTACATTGTGTTTGTCGTGATCCTCCTTTGTGTTCTCTTGGCAACCATGCGTTCAAATGCTGTCTCACTTCGTTTATAGAATAATTGTGCAGATTAAATCCATAGCAATGCATAGGGCGTGTACCACTTCATAGTTTATATATGTATTTATAGCGTTAGTAATATGTCTTTCTCTTTTAGTGACACAGTAAGAGCAGATAAATTTTCTATGCACAGTTTACTAACCAGTTGTTAGAACATTGAAGCTTAATTACACATTTATCCTAACTGTTAAGAAATTGCTCTCTGACCCTAATGTATCACTACTTTGACATTTACATCTCTAGTCTACTGTAGTTTGTTGAAATTAAAAACATATCTTTAGTGCAAATTAGAGGTGGCCTGCCTAGAAAAGCGATAGTAAAAATTTCCCGTTGATGCATTCACTGTGAAGACATTTTCTAAGGAAGTGTAAAAAAAAAGCATGTCCAACTAGCTGTAACACATATATACCTTTTATTATACAAGAACTTTGGGTATGCCTAGCTTATGGCATTCTTTTGTTCTAGATTGTTTTAGACTAGTGTAGCAGTCATCATACTTGCAGCATTTTCAGCGTCATGTGAGCTAGGTTTTAAGAATAATAATCCCAGTAAAAATACCTTCAAAGTACAGGGTTGTCCACTCTTAGTGCGAACACGGCGCATCCGAATAATTCGCGCTGCATTCATTTGTGCTAGATGCATATGCCGTTTCATTCCTCGAACCAGCTACCGCAGTATAATAAATAAAGCAGGACTTTGCATGCAAATAGGTGGATCGTAACTGGGAATTTTTTATTCATGGTAATGTGCTCCAGAATAATATTTCACTCTCTTTGCTGCTTCACTCAGAGGTGCTATGCAGAATTTTTCAAATAATAATGGATGAGCAGATCCCTGAAAGGAAATTATTTGCTTATTTAGACGACTAATTATCTGTGCAGCCTGGCCTCGTCTTTCATCCACGACAGCTTTGGCTCTGTGCAAGGCCAGATGGACTGTTCCACACCAGCAAGGGGATAACTTTGCTAGAAATCAAGTGCCCTTTCTCCAAGAAAGACGATTTAATCATTGACCCCAGCCTGTGCCAGAGCTTCATTAGCTATGTTGTGTATGAGAACAGCTGCCTTGAACTAGCTCACAAGTACCCATACTACTGTCAAGTGCAAGTGGCAATGTACGTCACGAACTCTAGAGTTTTTCTTTTTTGTGTACAGCAGCAAGCAGGACCTCATTATTTTAGTTGAAAGGGATGAAGCCTTTCTTGCCGAGAGCATTCCACGGCTTCAGTGGTTTTATCACAAGTATTGCATAAAGCTGCTGGCACACTAAGCAGCATAGTGCTCTTTTGATGTTGCAATGCAGATGATTTTACGTAGCAAGATTGTTCTATTGAGTGTGCACTCAGCATTCTTAGTCTGCATCGAAAGTAGGCAGCTGCTATGCAAAATGTATGTGTTCAATATACCATCTCGTCATTACTGGAAGTTTTTTTAATAGGTGTTTTATTTAACTAGGATTTCATTTTCGAACAGAGGGGACGTTGTATTGCAGATGTTCAGGGATAGGGGTGTATTATAAGCTCCTTCTAAGCCTGCTTACATGAGGACTAGTCATCCTGCTTTTACTGGTATTGTCATATTGCGTTTTAATGACTGATAGTAAATACTAGTTTTGAACGTGTGTTTGCAACAACATTGATGTTGTGCACTCATGTATTGCCTTTCACAAAGGGTGCATGCTTTATGTGCTTGTCATTGGTACAACAAAACAAAAAGCCAACACAGACATCAAGCAATACTACAAGGTAGGCTTTATTTCAAAGGCTCACATTTATGGACTCAAGTGCTAGATGAAGTTAGGAAATTCGCAAGCGCAACTTGGAATCAGCTAGCGCAAGATTAGAGATTGCAGGGAGGGTCCTTCGTCCTGCAGTGGACATAAAAATAGGCTGATGATGATGAAGTGCTTGATTATATATGCAACTTATTTCATCACAAATACATGATAAATGGCGTGCAGGCTTTTTGAGCTGATTTATGATGTAGTTTTTCATTTTCCATTATGTTGTATGATGGGACTCTGCAAATTCACGAACACAAAACACGCGAAATATTCTGCTCATGGCAGGGATCAAGCTAATTGGGATGCGGTGTTGCAAATTGGCATGATCAGCATTGCGCTTTTCCCTGCCATGCCTGCTCGTATGCCTGGAAAGCCTTTGTCTGCGAAGATCACATCGCCCTCTTCAATTATATCTAGGAAGTCAGAGTCTGGCACTACGTGTGCATCAGAGCAGCGTCCTCCGAAAGACTGTGATTTGTATACAATGAGGCCAGAGGGAGCAATGGCTACTAAAAATTTTAGTGTAAAGCCACTCTTGTAAGATAAGTACAAAACATGCTGTTGCATCACTTCTGATGGAGTTTCTGTTCGTAGCTCTGTGCAGTCCACAATGAGAGTGCATTCTGGGTAATTAAGCTTGAAGCACTCTGCCACTCTTTCACGAATCACACGCAAATGTGGCTTGTATATCCGCTTTCTTGTGGCATGTGACGGAGTGAGTGCCCAAGACACTGAAAAATTCTTGACGCGGTTGTTTCGTGAATTGTGAACAATGCGGATATGGCACTAAATGGCATACCATGTTTTATTTTAACAAGGGAGGTCACAAGCTTTTTTGGGAGACTGACGCTACTCGCTTTATCTCTCACCTGAGGCAGCATGCCTTAACAGGAGGGAGAACACCTTCTCATCAACCCCACAAAAATCTGATATTGCCCCAGGTCTGAGGGAAAGTGTGTCATAGCCGCCAAAGAAGCAAGAGCTTGTATCCTGTCCTACAGCGCAATGAAGCATGGTCTGACATCTCTGCAACAGCAAAGTTACAGAAGGTATGGTTGGTGGGTCAATTTGGCACGGTTGCCCAGTTGTCGGGCCCAATGGCTCAGGATATGTTTCAACGCCATGGCTCTGTTGACCAGCGATGTACTAAAAAGCACAAGAACAAAAGCAATAACAAAAAATTTTGCTGCACCTGAACTATAGCAATGTGCAAACAGAAGATCTTTAAACTCACATTTTCACTTGGTGGAGCTACTTGGTAGACAGACTGCTCCTGATTAAGGCTGTGCACAGCAGGCTCACATTTTTCCTGCATGAGACAGGTAAAAACACTTTACATACGGCTGGACACAACATTCCGCTGTGTCATGACACAGTGAAGAGAACATATAAGCAAACAGCTGTCATGCAACATAATTGGGCTTGCAATGAGTGGAAGTAAACTTGCACTTTTATCTGGGTCAAGGTGACTATGGCTCTGGGAGCAAACATCCTTGTCCTGTGAATGAAATAACAGGCAGCATTAAAGTGGAAAAAATTGTATTAATAAAATGCCTTATTCAGGTAACTGTGTTTGGACTTTTAGCTTGTCATGTTCTCGCTGCGTGTTTGAGCCTTGTCAAGCTGTGCAGGCTGACAAGCTCCCAATGAAAAGTCCGCACTAGATGATCGTCACACTGCAGGGTTGTCTTTTTTTTTTTGCCGCTGTGCAAGGCAGCTGACATGCCCAAGCTCAATGCAGTGTGCTGCAGGTAGACGAAGAGAAGCACCGGTTGTGACGTCTCAAAATGATGCTTGCTGGCCATCGACTCATGCAAGACGGACCTAGCTTCATCGTTTGTGGCCAAAGTGGTGTTGTAGTGTATGACGTCACAAACATGGGGTGGCCAGTATGAAGTCGTACATCCGTGGGCATGGCTCGGGAGCATGCAACCAATCTTTGAAATTTGTGTTAAGGAAAACTAATTTATGTCAAGTCACATCATTGGCATGAACAATCAGAGTGCAAAAAAAAATGTATACTTGAAATTGCAAATTCAAGGTCAGTGGACATCGAAAAATTGCTGAAGTTGACCTTTCATTGACAGTTTTCAGTTGGCCGTGAGGTATGTGCTAGAGGCTACAAAACGCTCAAGTATTTAAAGAAAAGGAAGTATGTAACAGGCTCACATGTTCTGAAAGCTCTGCAATGTTGAAGGTTAGGAAAATGTTGCATATTCAGCTTGAAGTAACACTTTTGTGTTAGAAAGAAACAATAATGTGAGATTAAATCCGTAAAAGAATAACACTTCTACACGGTGAATGTATGAGTCCCACTTTCATTAAGCAAAAATTGTTCTTTCGGTCTCATGCATTGTTAAAATTGCTTCACACAAACCTTTCCTCTGTTTCTGAAGAAAGCTGTTGCTCCTCGAAAATTAGCAATTGCACACTAAATGACTCATATGAACACTTGCGATGAAGACTACCTTGCTCTACAGTGGTGCAACAAAGTTGATTCGAAGTTGAGAAGACGCTGTCAAGGGAAATGTGACACAGGAATCACTACCACAACATCACCGCTATGATACTATTGTAATGTCACAATGCCGAGAGCACTGCAACTATTGAATGAAGCATTAATGACAACAAAGAAACCGTGGGCTGTACATGATGGTCTGCTGATGATGGCATTACGACTACTGCAAGCCGATCATGAGATGACGATGCTATGTAAGCAATAATATGATGACAATGGCATAACACACACAGCGAGACATGATGATGATGGAATCATGAACCCGGTATGCTGACAAAATCAGGATGACAATGGTGTTATGACATCGAAGCCAATGATGGAGATGGAATTGTGCAATTCTGACTCTGACATGCTGGCACAAAGTGCAACGGCATGACTGATGAAATAATGACGGCTGATTTCATGGTATGACGACAACGGCACGGACAACAGCAAGATATGTGATGGCAAGGCAGTGAGAGTGATACTGAAAATGACACAAAGAGGATGAAATGACAAAGAAATTGCAATGACATTAGGGGGATGAAGTAATGACATCATCACAACGCCATGCTATAATGTCATCATGCTATGATGCTGGAATGTTGTAATGATGTGAAACCATTTTTACTGCTCTTCTTTTCTCACTATTCATGCAAGAGGCATGGAGCATTACATTCATCTACTGCCAACAGAAAACGAGAACACTACAGTTACACATATCTGCACTGCACGACACACGACCACACAGGTGTTGCGTTTCAGAGGCAATAAACTGCTAGCTGCAGCCCAAGCATAGCAAACGAGCAAAACTGTAACTGTAGTCCCGCCACATGGAGCACAGTGATGCAGATGCCACACCATGCCGGAAGTACGCTCGTTGTGCAGAACTTTTTAGTTGTCCAGTGCGTAACGTTGCGCGCGACGGCAAGCTCGCTGAATGTGTAGCAAATGTGCATTGCGATTGATGCCATAAAGTGCGATTTGCCTGTCCCAAGTAGCCTTTCCCCTTGTGTACAGCGTTCTGCCGTCATCACTTGGCAAGATGTCTTCCTGGTCGTCGTCATCAAGAAGCAGCTCGCTGGCAGCGAGACATACGTTATGCAGCACTGCACAGGCTGCGACAATCTTTTCAGCTACAGCGGGGCAATACTGCAGCGCATGATAATGCTGCAAGCAGCGGGACCGGCTCTTCATAAGGCCGATGCAGCGCTCCACCACAGACCTCATCGATGCGTGAGCCTGGTTGAAACGGCCCTCTGGAGCCCGCGTGATGAACCAAGGCTCCAGTAGGTATGCACTGTCGCCTGCAGAATAAGCGTAGTGCAGGAATTGTGCCAAATTCATTACAGACATTGGCTGTGGGTCATAAGGGCATTTGTATGCATTTCTGTACTCGCCAAGGAAAAACTCTTCTGCGGACGATGTGGTTGTTGGCAAAACTGCTCCACAGGGCTGAGCCACGCCACACGTATGCGTCATGATGTAAGCCCGCGGAGCGAGGGTCGATGGCCAGCACTCGCATGTTAGAGTCGCACGCCTGTCAATTGTACTACATCAGTAAATTAAGTTGCGATCGCGACTTGGAATTTTATATATATGTATATCATGAGTATAATAGGTATAGCGTGCTTACCACCATGGTGTTCAGTGCGTTGTATCCCTTCCGGCACCAGTAGGTCTGCTTCTCGGCTGGGGGCAGGTCCGGGCCAGTTATCGCGATGTAGGTGCCGCCCACGCAGGCGACAAAGTCGGAGATGTTGCTGCTCCACAAGAAGCCTTGTTCGATGAGTGCTATCTCCGATCTTGTACATGGAAACGATACCCAGCGCTGTTCGGTACTGACCCGGACTATTGCTTCCGATACGGCGCGAACGCAGCGGCTGACAGACAGCTGGGAAAGCGATATGGTGGCTTCGCTACCGATAGCCGTTCAGAAGCCACTCGTAGCATAAAACTGAAGGGCGCAAGTGACGTGATCTTGAACAGTGAGCCCTTCTCTCTCGTGCGCCAGATCGTCGGATGACTGCTCGCATAGTCACATTGCCGTTGCTTTCAAAAAGGCGAAAGTGCCTCTGAAAAGACTCGTCTGACATGGCGAACAGGTCCCGTTGTTCTTGAAGACGCCTCTCTCCTTTGCTTTCGAAAATCACGAAAAGCAGACTCGCATCCATGGTTGTGCTGCAGTCTACTCAAAACACAGGAATCACAGAAAAATCTGTTGATGCGCTGTGGCTGTTTGAATCACGTGTACGCACCGAAGCATGTTCAGTTATCACACGAAATGTGAAGAGCAAGTGCAACACCATTGACGTCAATCTGATGTTTCAGAAAGGAACTGGAAGCTAGGTGCGCCCGTCATCATCGTCATTCGTAGGCCTCCAGCCAGCCAGTCAGCGGCGGCCAAAATGGACGGTCCACTAAGTGAACTCTTGCAGAATAGCCTTCCTGGTTGCAGCCACGCGTAGCTCTACGAATCGCTTCTCCATGTTTGTCCCTTGCGAGGAGGCGCCATAACATGTACCGAAAAGTAAACACAGGTACCCAGACTACGTGGCACCCATGTCACATCCCTTGACCCATGGCATGGTACATTGCTGTTGATGATGGCGACAAATAGTCACCTAGCCTGCTACATCCACGCAGCATGCAACTGCTACATATCGGGACACCTTGTGGAATATAATAGAGCTGCAATCCAAAGTTCGTACGTATTGATGCTATGCGGCGCGCAGTGAAATGGCACATTACGATGGCAATGATGATGATGACCATCATTTAATGGCATTGCCTTTCCAACCGGATAGTGAAAACAGTCACCTAGCCTGCTTGAATTAACAGAATATGTCATTCATTTTTTTAATTACATCAATACTTATACATCTCCATAATTTTCCTTTCTCAAGACTACTCTATCTACCTTATGTTGCTATAAACTCTTTATTTCCTTCCCCTTTGGTGGGCAGGGGTAGCCGTGCTGGAGCCGGGAACCGAAGGACGTCCGAAGTTGGTCGGTGTTTGAAGGCTTCGTGGGGTTCCAGTTCGCCTTTGTGGTAGGGATTGGTTGTTGCGTTTGGTCCGCTGTTGGCTCCAACAGGCTTCAAAAAAAGTCTTCCTCGGATTACTATATAAAAAAAAGATAGTAGTGTTAAGGGACATGCCGAAGAGACTATGCATCGGGGCGATGCTCTCGCACAATTAGCAGAGCACCGGAGAGGCAATTGTGCACGGTCGTTTCCCGATGGGACCAGCTGAGTGGCCAGAAAAATATTTATGGTATTTAACCATGAAAACAATGCAGCAGTTGGAAAAAAGTAGGAATGTAAAAGTGACATGAAGTGTACATGTTTATTAAGTACCCCTAAACACACCGAAAAAAAGAAAGGTAAAAGTTTTTCTATGCTGAAGTTGAGGGTATTAAGAACCCTTGCTATGAAGCCTCGATATTCCTAAGTCCAGGATATAAGACCCGAAGGGATGTATTATAGGTACCCTCTAAGCTTATTAATTGCGGATGCATATTTAACCTATTACATTACCCAAACAAATGTGTGACACCTATTACCTTATGCTTTTATCTTATATTTATCATTACGTTTACGTACAGGAGTTGAATTGATTTTAGTGAGTTACTGGAGGAATGCGGAAAAAAGAAAGGAAAAAAAGGTTAAGTATTAGGTGATTACAAAAAAAACAATAAATAAATAAAAGAATAAAAAAAGAAAAGACGAAAAAGTATGTAAAAAATAAGTAATAATAAGAAAAATGTGATATGCGGGCTGAGCTACAAGGATGGCATCAAGAGGTCCGCTGTTTCCCCGGATCAAGCGATCACTTTTTTAGAAAAACGGTTGAGGCAGATAAGGCTGCCAACCAGTGTACGTGCCGCAAGCCAGGCTAGTTCCCACTCTTTTAAGCCAATTTCTTTGGCAGCTTTCTTGGTGCTGGGACAAAGGAGACCGCGTGCGCCAAACGCCAGCCCTAAGACCTTCACCTCCTTTCCAGGGCACTTGGCCTGAAGTACCGGCACCAAGGCCTGGTACTTTTGGCGCTTAGCAGCACACATGCCTTCCAATGTTTCTGTTCTGGCATCCCAAGCGATCGCCACATCCAAAATGAATGCTTTTTCTTTGAGCTCGAGGACGATGTCGGGCCTAAGCCTTATGTTGTCCTCGGTCACCAGGAGGCGCTCGCTCGAAATCTCAGCATACTTGTGCTTTTCCCGCAGTTTAGTATTTATGGCTTGAGAAATGAAGTTATGCCGTGAGCAACGCGGCTCGTGGACGGATGAACACACCTGGAGGATGTGGTATGTGGTTTCCTGTGCCTGATGGCACCTTCTACAAAGCTTGGCTGAATCATTAGTTGAGTGCCGATTGGAGAGCGTCCTTGTTGGAATAGGCTACTACGCAGGCGCAGGGAGCGGATGCGATCGCCATCTCTCATGTACCTGGTGTCTGGCCGAAGCCACCCATTTTCAACTGGATCGCTCTCAAAAGCAAATAGGCTTTTGTTTGTATAATTTTTCTTGCAGTCCTCCAAGTGTGTTTTACGTGCCTGCTGTAGAGCTTTTTGTAGAGATTTAGGCTCTACGAGGCCGGTTGCAACCCATCTTCTCCTCGATTGCCTCCCGGTCTCCACGTAGCGGTCCTTCTAACACCGCATCCACGATTGGAGACCCTAGACGTTGGAGCCGAGCGAATGCTTTCACCTGGCATTCGGCCGCCACTCGTGAAAGCTCCAGTACGCCAAGGCCTCCTGCTCGATGAGGAGTATGAATGACAATGTCGGGAAAGGACGCCGGGAGATGTAGGATGCTTTTGATCTCCTGACGTATGTCACGGTCTAGTCTTCTGGTTAACGGTATAACTGTGAGAGAGCTGGAGGCTGCGTACATCAATTACGGAACCAATAAGGTTGAGATACAGTTAAGTTTTTGAAATGGCTTCAACTGGGCCAAATTAATCAGATTAAGATCACGTCGAATAGTGTCAATTGAAGTCGTCGGGTGTTTGTTTACAAAAAGGTCGACTCCCAGGTATCGAATGGGTTCGTTGCGAACCTTTGGGACGATCACGGCATCCCCAACTGTTAGGTCAGGAATGCCATAGTCGAACCATTTTAGTCTGTGGGAGTCGAACCGCCAACCAAAATATTGGGTTTTTAGTGGGTTTAAGGCCAATCCGATTTTTTTGAAGTGACTTTCTGCAACCTCCAGGTTTCTCTTCAGTTCTTCGTATGATGAGGCTACAAATAGTAAGTCATCCGCATAGGCCATCGCAGCGATCGTCTGACCGTTGATGGCATAGCCAAAAGCCGAGGAGTTTAGCTGGTTTAATAGAGGGTCCAGTGTTAAATTGAAAAGAAATGGAGACAAAGGGTCCCCCTGTTTAATTCCCCTTTGGACGTACAGCCTAATATTGTCGCTTGTTCCTCTGTAGGCGAATGTGGTAGCCTGAGAGGTATACATGTCCCTGATACTGTCCAAGTATGCAGTATGGCAGCCGCCTTCTTCCAGAGCCGCAAAGAGTGCGTGGTGACTGATTGAATCGAATGCCTTTCGAAGATCGAGAGAAGCAGCAAAGAGGGGCCTGTGAAATTTCTTCGCATGCTTCATCACGCCCTGTAAGAGGAGAAGATTAGATTGTGCAGCCCTGTCTGGTGAAAAACCACTTTCCAGTTTATTGAAGTTGTAGAAATCCTGCAATCTTAAGAGAATCAGTCTGGAGAAAGTCCGAACAATTACCGAAGAAATGGTTATCGGACGAAGCTCAGCCGCAGAGGCTGCATCACAAGTTTTAGGAATGAAAATTGTTCGAGATAGACAGAAATCATCCGGCAGACGTCGGAAGCACAGAAAATTATCAAAAATGATTGTCCTAATGGCGTTCGGAATTTTTTTCATTTCCCAGACGGTTAGGCCATCCGATCCTGGTGCCGTGCCTGCGGCCATGTTCTTAAGTACTGTCTGGATTTCGTCCTCTGAAAAGAGGTTGGCCTCATGAGGCAAGGAATGCTCTGCTATACCAACTTCATCTACAGGAATAGACTCTGTTCTCAGGATGTCGTCAAAGACGCTGTGGACGTCACTCAGTTCAATTACCCCCAACTCCCCCTGCTGACATATTAATTCCTCTAAAAGAACTTTCGGTCCAAGGCTGTATAAGCGCTGATGCTCTTTATACTGTCGCCGTTTGAAATCTCTAGCCTTTTCGTTTTTACGTTGAGTCAAGCGGATTTTGGCGTGCTTCGCCTGCTTCGATTTGCGTGATTTTATTCCAAAATGATTATAAATAATGGCTAGATCCGGCATTGTTATGGGAGTGTTACATATGTTTTCTGCCAATCCTGGAAAATTAATGTTATAGTCTAACAGGATCTGAGTGACGTCCTCTACATTCAATGAGTCTACCGTGGGGGGCATTTCATCATCATGGTTCTCCTCGAGGGGCAAGGGGCTAGGCTCATTGTCGTCGCGATTCTGGCACAGCTCAGACTCTCTGGCCAGAATCTCTCGATAGCGGTTGCTCTTGTGGAGACCCTTAATTGCGTCCAGGGATCTATATGGATAGATCGCAGCTAACTGTTGATTTACATATTTCCCACCGGGGGGAAGGGACAGCTCGGCCCTGGCCAGAATAAGGACCTGCGGTGTCGTCCACCTGCAATAGGAGCTTGCAGCCGGTACCGCTGCTGACCTTGCCCTACCCTGCCCGTCCGAGCCCGGATTCAAAGGCGTACCTGCAACTGACCCGGGCGACTGAGTTAGATTTAAGTTATGAGATGAGTTATCACTATTCAAACTAGAAGGATTACTTGCTTTAGAGGTAGTTGGAGCCGGTAACGCAGGGCCGCATCCATCCTGGGAGGAGAGCGCGTCGTTGGGGCTAGAAGCAGATACTGGCCCTAGGCCATGTTCGTGGAATGAGGTGTCTCTATCCCCATTCCTAAGACCATCGTTTCGGCCGGCTAATGAGGTCAGAGGGTGGGGAGCGGGCGTACTCAGCTGAGCCGGGTGCTCATCGAGCCCCCCTCCGGCCAGAGTGGGCGAGAGATACCCAGCAGCGCTGTCCCCGGCTAGCTGGCACGCCCGTTCGTCGTCTTCATGGCTTTGCGGTATTTCGGAGGAATACTCTGCCAGAACCCCCTGGGCCGCTCCAGCGAACTCTAGGTCGTGAGCCTCTTCATTGTCTGTGCACCCTGGGGGCACACCGGCATCGCCGGCAGGGGGCAATGGTTGTGGGACATTGTCTCCACTTGGCCCATGGGCAGACGACGACATGTCCCCACTAGAGGTGGAGGATAGTGAAATGGACAAGTCCACAGGGATGTCTGACTTCTTAAGTGCAATTGCTCCTACTGATAGATTGTAGCCCCGCCTCCCCGGCTCGCCACACAAAGGGATTTTAATTCTGTCTGATTCTGGAATGCTGGATTCGAATTGCAAAAATTCAGTCGACCGAGTCAAGCATGCCACGTCCGCTGCCGAACGAGCCAGTAGGTTTAAACTTAATTGGTAGGCGCTGGCAAGCGAACCCATCTGTTCCCTAGAGGCGACGACAACACGCATCTCCCGCTCAGTCCAGGCCGACTGATCTCCCCCTACCGGAGTCCCTCTCCCCAAATTATCCCTAGGTTTATTTTGGCGACCGACGTTTTGAGCCCCGCTGCCCCTGTCTCTCGAGCTTCCTGAAGCCATGTGCCCGGAGTTTGACGAAGTGTCTTTATTCTGAGATAATCTACTAACGCTGTGGTTTCCCCCAGACGAGGGCTGCGAAGAAGAATTTTTTTTACGACATTTGGTAAAGTGGGCGGATGCCGACTGTGAGGTTTTGTAGCTGAATGTATTGCAACTGCTGCATTGCCAAATTATAGATAGCCCGTGCTTGATGAAGACATGCTGCTCAACTTTAATTCTTGAGGAAAATTGTGCAAAGCACTTAGGACAAACATTGCGGGAAGGTGGATAACTAAATGTAAGTTCCTTATTTTGGGCTTTAGCCTGTGAAGAAACATCCTTCATCTCTGCCGAATCGACTTGCTATTTGCACTGGCTTACCATACTTTCCGCACTTGAACTTGTATCGGTTAGGGAAGATTCTTTATTCTGAGAGCAATAACTATAATGAGCAGCAACTGAACGTGATGAACCCTGGAAAGCACATAGGCTGCATTGCCATTTAATGATTAATCCATGATTACTGTATAGTGCCTCTCCAGTGGTGCCATTCTGCGCTCGTTAAAGTTGCATAGGTGGCAGTCCAAATGGGAGAGGGGGCATATTATTAGTATGTGGACGTTAGAGGCCATTTTAACTGTTAAAGTAGGAAAGTGAAAACAAAGGTAAGCTCAGCGCTCAATATCCGCCCCCCAATTAGTGGGTTATAAGTTAAACGTAGAGGCGGAGAAGAAGAAATATTCATTACTGGGGAAAAAAAAGAAGGGACAGGACAAGTGAGCAAAAAAAAAAGGTTTTTTTTTTTTGTAAGTGGGGGTCGAACCTGTAAACTCAAGGTGTAACGGGGAAATGGTAGCCTAGTTAGTTAAAGCAATACGTCGGCAGCACCTTCAAATTGTTTTTTCTTTTATCTGGGGACGTTTCAAACGAAACTGCGAACGTCAGGTTGTCTGGAATGTCCGGAAGCCATACTTTGCAGCAAACAGTGTTGCATGGTTGGAATCCGGACCATTAAAGTGAGAAAGTAGCGCCGCGTCTCGCCTTAAGCGAGCACTACGACACCTTCTGGTGTGGCTTTCGTGTCCTTCAGACACCAGGTAGCGCTCTCTACACACTAATAGTCAAATTGCAAATTACGAGGAAGCGTGAAGCAGACGAAAAAAAAAAAAGTTACACAGCAACATGGCAACTCGGCAGAAAACGTTCAAGAACAGATGAACCCATGAATGCCCGCCACCGAGCCGCCAGTACTGTGTTTACTTAATGCAGTTGCATGCATTTTATGCGCTCAGCGCAACTGAACTTAGATCCTGAATCCTGTAAAATTAAAGCTGCCACGAACCATAGAATGCAAATGCCTGAGCATTCTGACGGGATGTGTGTTGCCTTGAATTAAAATTATTTGTTTAATCTATTTGAAAACCTTGAACAAACGACATGGCTGAAAAAAAAAAACAGCCGGTCTTAAAGGAATTAATTAAACTTATTTAACCCATAACTTTAATACGAAAAAAAAAAGAAAGAAAAATTGCCGCCTCTCACGACATCGGGAGCGGATACCAGGCCCAGGGCATGACCAGCAGGCTTCAGCCGCACATCGGTCCAGACGACTCCGGCGTGTGGCAAAACACAGTAGACTGAGGCTGCCACCGCAAATGCCTGGCTTATGCATACCCCCTAGCTCCGCCCCACGACGCGTGAGTGGACGCAAAATTCTATGCCCTTATATCTTTAAAAAAAAAAAAAGCAGATAAGGGCAAGATTAAGCTGCAATTATTTTATGCAGTGTAGCCATTGCGTGGCGGTTTGAGGAAAGCGGGCCTGTTTAAACGTAGCCAAATAGGAACGATAAATGACATGAAAGAAAAGAAATGATTTTAGGCTACGTGTAAGAGCCAACAGTGCATGACTGTTTAAATCCTATTATCCCCCCCTATGGTTCTTTTTTTTTTTTGCTCTAATAGCAGTGGCAGCAGAACCAATTTAACCAAGTGATCAGCGCCTTAAGGAAAAAAATAAACAAAAAAAAACAGAAAGCGCGAGGGGTCGCAAGCCATACTTTGCAGTAAACAGTGTTGCATGGTTGGAATTCGGACCTTTAAAGTGAGAAAGTAGCGCCACGTCTCGCCTTAAACGAGCACTACGACACCTTCTGGTGTGGCTTTGGCGTCCTTCAGACACCAGGTAGCGCTCTCTACACACTAATAGTCAAATTGCAAATTACGAGGAAGCGTGAAGCAGACGGAAAAAAAAAAGTTACACAGCAACATGGCGACTGGGCAGAAAACGTTCAAGAACAGATGAACCCATGAATGCCCGCCACCGAGCCGCCAGTGCTGTGTTTACTTAATGCAGTTGCATGCATTTTATGCGCTCAGCGCAACTGGACTTAGATCCTGAATCCTGTAAAATTAAAGCTGCCACGAACCACAGAAAGCAAATGCCTGAGCATTCTGACGGGATGTGTGTTGCCTTGAATTAAAATTATTTGTTTAATCTATTTGAAAACCTTGAACAAACGACACGGCTGAAAAAAGAAAAACAGCCGGTCTTAAAGGAATTAATTAAACTTATTTAACCCATAACTTTAATACGAAAAAAAAGAAAGAAAAATTGCCGCCTCTCACGACATCGGGAGCGGATACCAGGCCCAGGGCATGACCAGCAGGCTTCAGCCGCACATCGATCCAGACGACTCCGGCGTGTGGCAAAACACAGTAGACTCATTTAATGATGATGATCATCATTAAATGATGATGATCATCATTTAATGGCATTGCCTTTCCAACCGGATAGTGAAAAGTCACCTAGCCTGCTTGAATTAACAGGATATGTCATTCATGTTTTTAATTACATCAATACTTATACATCTCCATAATTTTCCTTTCTCAAGACTACTCTATCTACCTTATATTGCTACCTATGCAGCTGCTACTTGGCCTGCCACCTGGTGTAATAATATGCAACTGCAATGCAAAGGGTGCATGTGCAGACGCTACGTGGTGCAAACCTCATTGCAAGGCAAGTGGCACGATACAATGCTAACGATCATGATTTCTTGGCATCCCCTTTGAAATGCAGCGGTGACATAGTCGCCTAGCCAGCTTGATTTTATCAGGTACACAATGTATATTTTTTTCTAGCATTCTTGTATACATCTCCTCAAACTTCTTTTCCTTCTTCAGACCTTCTTTAACTGCCTTATACGGCTACATGTGCCCATGCTACATGGCGTTCTACCTGGTGTAACAGTATGCAAGTGCGATGCAATATGTGCATGTATCGACACTACGCGGCACGCATGTATATCGCGTGTCTCCTCACGTGCCGTTTATACGGTATTTTTCTGCTGCATGCTAGCAAGTGCTGGCGTGGCTCAGGGGTAGAGTAGCTGATTCCAATGCAGTGGGCCCGGATTCAAACCCGGTGGGAACTGTGTCTCTCATTCCTGGTGATAGCTGCTACGGACACCGGCGGCAGCAGTGGCAGACACCATCACCACCCGGAATGGCTGTTCGAATGAGCCCATAACAGCTTATGTTTCAAAAACTGATCAGAGAGAACTTGAAACATGTGAAATGAAAGATAGCTTGAACAGTGTGACACGTTACCCATGGGGATACATAGGACTCCATGGAAAATGCATGGAGAAACCTATACCTATAGTAGGGGTAGGCCAACTAAAGTTTGAGGGTGGCCAACTGTAATGTGGGGCTGGACCAACTTGAAATTTCGATGTAGGCCAACTTGGGTGTGGCCCAACTTAAAATTCGGGCATGGGCAAAGCTTTTGGGGGCTGTCCAACTTACATTTGAGGTGGGCCAACTTGAAATTTACAGGTGGGTTACATTGGAAGTTGGTGATGGACCAACTGAAATTTGGGAAACAAAAAGTAAAAGCCAAGCTACAAGCCAAAGAATGCTTACACATTCGTAGAAAATGCTCTAAATTTCTGTAGAGTTTTTTAATAAACAAGATTGATAATGTATTATGTAATGACTGAAACTTGCTAGGATGTGAACATTTCATAATTACTGTGATAACAGCTATTCAATTCGTGTCTGGTACTATTTGATTTGTATTCGATTCGGTCTCAAAAATCGCTGCTCTTTGCACACCCTTACTTTTTCGTGATATGGGAGTTGCACAAAAAGTATGGAAATCTTTGGGTGATTACCTTTCCCGACATTTTTGCAGTCAGAATTTTGAAACATCCGTTGCACAGCGCAGAAGCATTTTGACGTAAGAGGTGAAATAATACAGTACATAGAGTTGACACCAAGCCAGGAAAAAATATCCAGATATGAGAGTGAGTTAACAAGGCTTTACTGTATAATCCAGCATCCTCTACTGCAGCTTGCCTCGTAATCATATGGTTATGTAGTTCTAGCATGTAAAACCCAAGAATTTAGTCTTTTTAAAGCAAATAGTACATGCATCAGGCCAAATGCTAATATAGATAAGTTGACAGCAGCTACATTTACAAAAATGTCATACTTCTTTCCATAAGAAGTCACATGGTTATATCTACTAATGCCAAGATTATTGTCATTATTTTTGAATGTTCTAGTCTGCTTTACCTTCTTTACTCCAAACCAAAAAAATTATATGTGCAGTGTACCTACTTACATGTAGTCAGCCATGCTGCTGACTACATGTAAAGAAATTGGCACAATTCCTTGAAGTAAAAGGTGCGTCGTATTTCAATCAATTGCGCAAGTTTTCCATGTGATTGTTAGCCTATGCGAATGGTTTTCAAAGTTCTTGATGTCACATATTACTGGGCCAGTTCACTAGTCGCATGGGGGCCCCTTTCATCACTTTTGGCCACAATATTATGTAGCTAAAGATATTAACCTGCGTTTGCAACTTTTAATGCATTCTGTTTCATATTGATGAAATTGTGGTCACTGACCAAGTCAAGGCAAAAAGAAGCTCAAGTTCTGGAGCAGAGACAGATTCCTGGGTTGCACCATGGTAGGTAAGCTCATGGGACTTTCTTTTACTTCAGAACGAGCTGACTGAAGGCATGTTCCACGACACAGATCACTCTCACGAGGATTGGGTGAAGCAGCCTGCAGTGTTGGAAGTACAGTCCTTTGCACGGAATGGCAGTTTCAGGTTTACTAGGCTTGCAGAAATACAAGCTGAAGATAACTTCTGTGTTTGTGTGAGCTCTTTTGGTTTTAATTATGTTAAGCTTTCTCGTGAGTGTCTGAACAGGTGGTCCCTTAGCGTCACCATGAGAGAGGGGAAAGGGGAAAGGCAGGGAGGTTAACCAGAGAAAAAAATCCGGTTGGCTACCCTACGCTGGGGAGAGAGAGAGGGGGAGGTAAAGTGGTAGCAAAGTAGAGATAAGGAAAGGAAGGAGCATAGACACACAATCACAATCGGTTACTGTCACCGAATACTGTGAGCGTCACCATGAGGTTGATATGGAGCTGTACGACCCGGAAGACATTAACAATGGCCAGCTCTAGTCAGCACCTTTGAAGAAAACGTCAGTTTCTAAGTCCTTGATTTCCTGTCAGCGTTCTTGAACCTGTGCGTCTAGTAATTTTTTACAGCTGGCTGAATTATCCTAAGGCCCCACACAGAAGCTACAGATGTGTTCGAGTGCGCACTTTTCAGGATAAGGTTTGCAACTTTGGTTGAAAAGGTGGCACTTACAGCTAGTTATTTTAGGCATCTTGATTGTTCTGTCTGTAGTTCTGTAGGAGTCAAGGGTTATAAAATGGATTGTTGGTAATATGATGCTAGTCACTTCGTCAGGGACTACACCTTCATTATCATGTTACCTGACTAGTTGAATTTTCATCAAACCTTTGGCAAAATCTACAGGCGGTCTAACCACGGCTCACTGGTTTGTCTTGCTAGCATCCAGAATAGCCACCTGTAAGTGCCACCTTTCCTTCAACCAAGCTTGCAAGAGATTGGTAGTGTCAGTGTGGGGCCTCAACATAATTGGACAGACAAATTACTGACAGCATGAGTACAAGTATGCCAACAGAAAATCAAGGGCTTGGTAAGCGATGCATTCTTTGCAAATTACCAACTACTGTTGGTCATTGATAAGGAGTTCCTGGATGCACAATTTTATGACAAGTTCATGCCATTGCTAGGGAAGTGCCGGTGCAGACAGTTGCAAGAAAAAAAAAGCTTGATGCCCCAAGACAAATGTGCCCATTCAAACCGTGGGACTTATGTTTAATTTGTCTTCCTACAACTGCACTGAACCTAAATGTGCTGTTTTGCATGAGGGAACAAGCAACACTGGTGCCTTGCCCAATACGAGTCATCTGTGCTATGGAAGGCGTCGTCAGTCAGCTTCCTTCCAAACATGACGCCCGCACTTGCACTGTCATTAGGCTGTACATATTGCAGAAGCACAGCCCATAAGCTTGTCTGCCTTAGTGTGAGTAAGGATCCCATATGGGCTGCAGAGCCTATCGAACCAACGAACCCAAACCAACAAACTAAGCTTGCTCTGTGCCAAGAAAAGTAGCCTCGCATAGGCTTTTCCTACAGTTCTGTCTTGGCACCAAACAAGCTTAACGTATTTTTCAATTCCGCTGTTGAGGTGCAAGCTCTCCATATATTATCTGTTACCAGTGGTGCCTAAAGGTTGTTGCACCAACTCAGATGTGGAGATCGGCACGGTCTGCTTTCACTTTCTCTCCAGGCCTGGTCATACCTATGGCAGCATCAAAACAAGTGAGTTGAGTGTCATAAAAGAAACAATATAAAAAGTGGCACTGAAGGAAGCAACCTTCATTAGCCATAAATAGGCATAAAATGCAGATATTGCGCTCATAGATAACTCCACTTTGAACAGCAAAGCATGCAAAGTAAGAAAGATGGATATGAGCTATCTAAGTGAAAAATAATTATCGAAAGCCTCTTTTTTTGCCTCCCTCTCCCCCTCATGCATACATAGATGACTGTCTGGCGGAGTAAACTGGACTGATCCAAAATATAGTGTAAGAAAAGGTTGCCACTTAATGGGTTGATCCTGATACCATTGGACGACATGCAGTCTTAGAATGGTTTTAATGTGTTCTTTAATGCTGGCCATCCTGCAGGCACTGCAACACTACAGCACCCACAAGCCTAATAGCATTACCCTATCAGGTAAACCAATAATTGTCCCCAGAAGCACAACTCAGCATGTCTACCAGGAGGCCATCATTACAATTTGGCAACCATCCATCTATAGCTTCAGCCCAATTTTCATCAGCATAGTACAAGCTTTAAGCATCTGCACAAGCTTAATGCACCAGGCCTCCATAAAGAATACCACAATAGCTTCCTTCCCAATTCAGCTTTTAAAATAAACACTGGCAAGTTTTCTACCACATGTAGAACAAATGAAATTGTTCTGGAATTGAATACGCCTTTTTAATACATGCAAAAGTCACCAGTGCTAGAGCTTGCATAGGTGTATTTTCTAGATAAAAAACTCCAAGCACAAGAGTTGAAGCTTCGGCAGGTTAGTGACGGTTTATCATTTTAATGGTCCTCACAGTGAACAGACGCCAAGGAAGTAAGCAAGAGACAGAGAGGGAAAGAGCGCTTTCACTCTCTATCTGACCGCTAGTTCCTTAGTATGTGTGCATGGTGAATACCATTGAAAGAAACATAGAGACCAGATAATAGACAGACACAATGAGTGAGAAACATGCCTTCCAATGCAGCACATCTTTGTGCAACACAATTTTCTACCAACATCTTAATGGCACGTTCACACTGAGGAATCCGGCGTCTACAACGAATGGAATTCTCCTGCCGCCGAAAATCGCGTAATTCACACTGCTTGCGCACCGTGCCGCAGGAACGACATACAGCGCCATGTGCCCCATAAAGTGCTCACCTCTAAGCAAGTGCGGGATATCCCATATGTTCGCGCGGCTCGAAATTGTGCATGTCTCCGCTCGCATCGAGTGTGTGTTAATTTTGCGCGTCTCCACCATTGCTTGGAAAAGCAATGATGAACCCTGAGCAAAAGGAGGCAGTATTGCTAGGCCTGTTGGCAAGCACCTTTCTTTCGATGCATGATGCGCAGAAGCATTCGCCGAAAAGACAGCGGCAGTGGCGTTGGTGGCTTTGTCCAGCTCTGCAAGAGCATGAACAGTTTGGTCATGCCACAAAACTGCTACCCCTCCTGCGAGATCGTAACATGCAATACTACAGAGAGTAAGTTGAGATGTATTGTTATTCGTGACAACATTCAATCACGTGCAGTTGAATACTTGATGTCGTGTAGTGCTATACGCAATGTGTTTTTGTATTCCTAGGTACCTAAGGATGCCTCCACGTACTTTTGACATGCTCGTGCAGCTCGTCGGACCCCACGTTCAGAAGAAAGATACGAATTTCCGAAAAGCAATCAGTCCCGAGCACCAGGTTGCGCAAACTGTCAGGTAAGATGTCAAAAACACATGTACATGCAACTGTTGACGTTTTGGCTCACTGAGAATTGTGTAACGGAAAACATGCATTCTAGATTTTTCGAGTGCTTTCAATCAACATGCCTCAGTGTCTGCTTGGAATTGCGTTAACTAAATACGATTCATTTGGTGCTGTGAACGGCTTTAGGTATGTGAATATTTTGAGCAGATATTGTCAAAAGCATGCTTGTCATAAGCAGCATTTCCTTAGCATGGGCGCCACTTCTGTTGTTTCATGGTGCCTGAGAATAAATGTTTATCTCGCCACGTTAGTATTAATTGTAACGTTAAAAAAGTTGTCCTAAATATCGCAATAAATTATATATTCGTACGTCCAGCCGCATCACATTTGATTTATTTGGCTTTGAGCAAAATGCAACCGATGTCATAACCACAGAACAGGCTAGGCAATGTGCAATACAATGTACTTGTAAAGATGTCAGTGGCTTCCCTTGAACATGCAGATTTTCCCAGTTAGATACCCTTGCACCCATACGGAATTGTGCACACTCCCTGAATTTGTTTATATTTTTATTCAGATTCTTGGCTGCAGGGGAAAGGCTCCGGTCACCTTGTTTCAGCTTCCTAAGCGGACGCTCGACAGCCTGTGGCATTGTGTCTTCGGTGTGCCAGGTGCTGTGGGACGTCCTTGGCCCTTTGTACGTTGCCTGTCCATCAAGTGCAGATGAGTGGCTACGGGTAAACGCCATGTTATTGCATGGTCTTCAGTGCATGTACTTTAATTGTGATAGCACATACATAACTGAAATGTCATCTCTGCAATGGTTGCTTTCATTGATGTGGCTCTCACTCACAGAATAGGGTTAGGCATTCTCATCTCATGTACCTACATCCTTCAGATTGCAAGTGATTTCAAGGAGCGGTGGAACATGCCCCACTGCGTGGGTGCAATTGATGGAAAACATGTTGCCATCGAATGTCCTTCCAAATCTGGAAGTGAGGACCGCAACTACAAAAATTTTTTTCAGTAAATCTCTGCTTGCCATCAGCAACGCCTGCTACAGGTACTTGCACATAATTGATGCGTTGCTGGTACTAAAATTAATCATGGTCAGCACAACCTGGTACAATTATGCTCATTGTGGCGTAGAGTTCAGCAGCATACTGAGGATTTCTTTTGAGTAAAAGGTGTGTGCTTAGGTTTAGGTGGATAGTAAAGAGCCCCGGCTGATCAAAGTTAATCCGCGGTCATTGACCACGGCGCGCCTTGTAATGATATTCAAGTGTTTACATGCAAAACCCCAGAAATCATATTTCAGTATAAGGTAGTAAGTTTGTTTACGTGTGTGCGGTCGCCGACTGATTTTCCGGACTCCAAAAATTCGTACATGCTCGATTATCCGGTCTGCTTCGCAGCGGCGCCATTCTCCCCATAAACCATAATGTATAACAACTTCCGAAAGTTCGGACGCCTTGCAACCTCTCGTCTGGTTTTTCGGACACTCCTTGAGCCAACTCGATGGAGAGCACCATGCACCGACTCTGACCGTTGCATGGTTCGACTTGCTGAACACCATTTTTGTTTTGAACGGAGCCTCCTTGCTGCCCCACGAAGTGGCGCTACTGCAAATCCCTGCTCATCGTCATCGTTTTTGCCTGGTTTGTAGCTACAGCAGTTCCAGTCTCAGCTTAGTATGCCATGTCAAGACAATCCAGCAGCTGATTTGTTTGTTTCTTTGTGCACGACGCTGCGAGTAGGCCAGGTTTTTCGTTTGTGCAACTGATGTCGGCGTGACGGCGTGGTGATGTTTGCTTTGTGTGCTGTGTCTAGGTTGCAGTGATGCAACACGGCATACGGAAACATCACGTCAAGTGTCTAATGGCGCCGACAGTGCCCGCGCATACTGCGCTGGGGAATGCCGGCAAGCGGGTGCGGGGAGGCCTAGGATTTGTCGCCTTCCGATGTGCATTCTACTGACGCTGAAAATGTTCTGCCGAGACCAGCGCTGTGGTTGCATTGCGATTCCGGACACCGTCTCATTTGACAGTTTCACAGGTGCTGATACTGCTGTACTGACATGCGCAGAACTCGACGATGGCGAGATCATTCGTCAGGTTTCTGCTGCGCCGCAGGACGATGACTCCGAGCCGGAAGATGACGCACCATGTGCTACGCTGCCGTCGTATGCGGAGCATGTACAAGCAGTGACTGCTTTCAGCCGCCTATAGTGACCGTACGACCCTCTGCGAGGTTCAGGCTTATTTGATTGCGCGTTAACAGAACAGCGTGCAACGGCGCATTCACGATTTCTTCACGCCTACTGCCAAGCCCGAATAAGTGCGTGGAAATAAAGGACTTTTTTTCTTAATCTGCTTTTTCGGACACCTGTTTTTTCGGACATTTCCGCAGTCCCCATGAGGTCTGAATAAACAGTTGGCGACTGTATGTGCAATTATTGCAAAAAGTGTGCATCTGTTTAAAAATAGAAAAGGACATCTTACTTAATGTAGGCTGCAAAGTTGTATCCTTGCTTTTGTGCTACATAGCTTCTTTTCCTTAGCCTCTACTTTGTAGACAACCTAACAGGTTCAAAAATTAGTTTTTAAAGAGGAGTGTTTTTGTTATCTGCTTCAAATTTCTGTACGTAGAAATAGGTCACCATGGCAGCGACTCAGATGGTGGTGTGTTCAGCCTAAGTATGCTACAAGAGGCCATTCTTTCAAACAAGCACCATGATGTACCACTGGGCAACGTTGGCAATATTCCCTTCTACCTGGTGGGAGATGAAGCGTTTTCCCTTAAGACATACATGATGCGGGCGTATCCCAGGAAAAGCAAGTTTAACCTTTTCATTACTTTGCATGCTCGGCAGCATTGTTTTAACTATGCGTACTTGAAGCTGTTTATTTTCCTAATTCACAGAAGAATGAACAGCTCAGAACACATTGTGATTGCATTCCTCGTCGAACACTTGAATGAATACGTTCACCGACAGTGCTTATTGAACGTGGGTACTTCAAAAAAAGAATTGAGCTTCAGATGATCACATAATTCTTGAAGATGCAATTTGCTCAGCATATTTGTCTTGCTGCAACAGTGTTACTCCTTAGTGGACACGGTTTTCCCTGGATGTGTGCATATCAGGCTGTAAATATACAATATACAAAAGTGCAAGTTAGCATTATTGTAATTTTTTTCCAATAGAGGTGCCTGAACTACTTCATTGACATATTTATACACTTTTGTTTCGAAGGCCATTTCTATGGTTTTTCCTCCTTTCCTGAGAAAGCATTTTCTTGATACATAACTAATACAGTAGTACAAAAGCAAATAACGATGCACATACTGCTCTTCCGCCTTGTTTGTTGCTTGGACATTGTCACTGCTGTTACGAAAAATTTTGTTTTTGCAGCTCAATATGTGCATAGCTTCTCATGCAGGTATTAACCGCTTTTTGCCTGCTAGCACAGAGGAGTAGCCATTAGAAGGCGATTCAAGAAGCCACTTCGTCAAGACCCATAAAAAAAGGATCTTCAACTACCATCTCAGCAGAGTCCGTCAGGTCGTAGAAAATGACTTCGGCATAATGGCACAGAGGTGGTGCATCCTGCGCTGCCCGTTCAAAGCTAAGGACGACAATGGGAGAAGGATTATCTCTTTTTGCGTAGTTCTGCACAACTTCCTGCTCAAGGAGTCCCCCACTTCTCAATCTACATACTGCTCTCCTCGAATAGCTGACTGTGTAGACTGGCAGGGAAACATCAGTGAAGGCAGCTGGAGGGCTGAGGACAGCAGCAACAATGCACTGCCACCTCTGTGTAGCACAGGCTGTCACTCAACCAGGTAATGAAGTTTTCATGCGGCACGTTAAATGGAATTAAGTATCCCTAAACATATAAACTGGGTGCTAGCATTACTCAAAAGTCATGTAATAAAAGCGACGCATGCATCCTTTTTTAATGATTAGCAATAGAAATGCGAATAATAATTGTTCTTGTGATAAGTATGCACCTGTTTTAAATGTTAATATGACAATAATTTTGTTACATGTGGTCTGCTTATATAATCTGTGACTATCATCTGTGAGGCTTGTCTAAGCACATCATCAGACACGCTTAGTGAAATTCTCGCTCCAATCAACACTGCCAAATTGCCCGACAACACAGTTCGTCGTGTAATCATTGCACACGTGTTGCAAATAAATAGAAACTTTCGCTATGTCTGTTGTCCTGTCTGCAAGAAGCCACGCTTCACGTGGAAGTGTACAGAGTGGTTATGCTACAGTGTGGTCATTCAAAGTTCACACTCGGTGGTTTTCTTCAAGGGTCAATATCAATAGCATTATTTTCACATAGGCAACCTATTGAATACTGCATCAGCAAAATACATAATTATGGAGAACTTCCCAGGAAGCATGCAAAATTATGCCTTTGGGTAGTCCACTGCCTGCTACTGCTACTCCTGCATATGCATAATTGTGCGATACTTCTTTCTTAAGAGCTGCCTATAAATGCGGGACGCCCTTGCCAAGTACTTCGTCACTGAAAGATGGCCCTTGGCAAGAGTCCATGATCATGGACAGAACACTGTACAGTGGTGAGTAAAAAGTTTATTGGATACTGAGGAGGGTCCTTGTATTAGGCGAAATTCAGCAACGAAGCTAATTTTGACATATGTCCCTTTCCTGCTTCGCTTCCATCACTTTGTCATGCATAACCTTTTGTAGCGCCGTTATTGCATCTATTTGCTGATGCGTATTAAGTAGACGCAGCTGTTGGGCAATTGTCATACTGAAGAAGTATGGTAGGTCGTGTGCTTCTTTCGATGACTGTGATGCTTTTACTGCACGCAGTTGCTGTAGACACTCTGAGGCAATGTCGACATGTGACACTGATTGTGCAGATCTGAAAAAAAAAAGAAAGAAAATGGTGTATACTTGAGCAACATAATCCTCACACTGTGTGTGCCCTTATCTTACCTGGAATCAGTGGATGACAGTCTGGGGATCTTACGTGGCCTGTTCACCCACAGGAGAAAATTTAAATTTACATTGTCAATCGCACGCTGTGCTACAAATTCACATAATATCTGTGGATAGAATAGCACGCATGCATGCGGACTTCTTAAGTGATCCTAATGCAACTACTTGCCTTTCAGCATGAAATGCTGTCTCTTGGTCTGTATCCCCACTGTACCTTGACCAGCAGAAGAAAATGCTGTTACCACATATAGATTGCACTGAACCTAAACAAAAGAATGAAGTCAAGCTTATTTTCGGAGATTTTCAGGTCGGCACTCTTAAAAAGACTACTTTCACCAATCTGGTTCGATGACTGCAAGTGTAACGCAATGTAGCGACAATCCTGCTCCAGAAAGCTCATCCACGGAACTTGCATCATAAGTGGGATCCTCCAGCTGGCTTGGCTCGACGACCTCCATGCTGCTTTCCGTGCTTGCGCTTTGTCAATGCACGACTGGTGCTCTGTGTTATGTGTCATTCACCAAAAAAGCACGCGAAACACTTTTGACCTTCAAATATTCCTCACAGCTTTGTAGAATATTGTTTGCTTGAAGTGGACATGTACTGTTGCTTTATTAAAGCAATGCAAAATTACATAGGGCAACTTGAGAAATAAGATCTTTCAGTGGAATTTTCCAAATGTGTGCCATGCAGTGATGAAAATACGCACTGAAGCCACAATACATTGAACTCAGTGCAAGTTCAGTGCAGTTATTTGGTTCTGTTGACATACGAGTCCATTTATCCTTTAAGGCGGGAAGACGAGCTGAGCTCGTGAAGCGCATAATTGCAAAGGAAGATAAATCACAAGATTAGCTCGTTCAGTGCTTCTTTGTTATCCATGCAGGTTTGCAGATTATTTGAGCTCCTGTAATGGCCTGCACTTCTTCCGGAAAATACGCATGCGTTTTATGCTTCTATGTAACAGCACATATTGCGAGGACCTGCTGAAGAGTAATGTTCACAGTGCAGACTCTGTTTCGTTGCTTTCTGTCTCCATGAAAATGTAATATGTTTGTCAGAGGTCCTCCCTCCTCAAACATCGGTAATAAAGGTGATCACTCCCTGGGGACATATTCCTATGAGGTACTTGGCTGTACAGTAAAACCTCGTTAAACCGTACCCGCTTAAACAGTAGTTTCGGTTTAAAAGTAGTAAAGTCAATTCCCCGACTCAGCGGCCATTGAACATAATGTATTTTGTATCCGCATAAACCGTACCAGCTTATTGCGTACGCATCGGTTAAAACGTAGTGTTTCCACTTTTCGTCGCGCGAACACGGCGGTGCGTCGTCTCCATCGGGCGGCCCGGCAGAACAACAAGCCTCAGAGATCGGTACAACGGCCTCCAAGCGCCCTGTGCGTTTGCACGTGAAGCCGCATCAACATCAACATCATTTCGACGCCGCATGGACGCCATGCCGGAGAGCGTTGTGGCATCGTGCAAGCGAGGACTCGGGTCATGCCGAAGCTAGGATAAAAAAAGACGCCGGGTGCTCAGCATAGAAGAAAAATTAGACATCGTCCGTGCTACCGAACGTGACACGAAGAAGTCGGCGCTGGCCCGCGATATGGATCTGCTGTTGACTATAGTGTGTGGCATTTGGAATGCGAAGTTGCTCGGCAGCGCTGCTGCGACCGCGAAGAGATGTCGGCTACGAGGTTCGACTTTTCACCATCGTTGCCGCTGTTGTTTCCGAAGTGTCAACTAGCGACAGTGATGAGGACGACACGGAAAGCGACAGCACGGGCTATTCAGGCCCGACAGTGGCAGAAGCTGCGCGTTACGTCAGCCTCATGAATGCGATCGTCGCAAGGAGAACAGGGGCGCGATAACGTAACTATTCCAAACGAAAAGTTTTCCGAACTCCGGCACCCGGCAATGAAAAAGGCGCCCCGGGACTTATGCAGCACTACCGCGCGCGTGCACGGAGAATACGTAACGCCAACGAGGAATCTGCCGTACGAGTGTTTGCCGAGAGGAGGGGTCTGGCTGAGAAGCTGGCACGCAGCTTCAGTAAGTTTGAAGCCGCTGTCGTCGTGCTAGGCCGCCGCGATATCAAACGAAAATAACATTTACGTCCCGCGAAGTGAATAAATACTGCATGTTTTTCCCCTTTCATCGCACTCTCTCTGAGTTCCGTTTTCGACAGATAAGTGGGCGATCTCATGCTATTTCGCTTAAACAGTACTACCGTTTAGTACGTACTTTTTCCGAGCTCCGGCCGACTACGGTTTAACGAGGTTTCACTGTATTTGCTAGATTTGTACTGGGACCAAGTCTGACATCTTGGTTGCAGGGATGACGGCCGTTCAAGCTTCATCTCAAAGCAGTCGACTATGACCGCTGCCTTCTCTTCGAATGAGTCGAAAAAGGCTTGAGGCATTGTCCTCCCTATTGCATGCCTTCAGGGCCATGACATGAGAGGCTTCAGTCTGCAAAATGCAACATGTAGCCATTTATCAAATATCCGACATATGGTTGATTCTGATATGTTAAGGCGGTAAGCGAGGTCCTGGTATGGCAGGTTTAACTTCAGCTTCATTACGAACACTAAAAATTCTTGGAACTTTCCCAATGAGTTTTGTGGTGTGTGCTTAACAAATGTCTCTAGGAGGTTGAACACAGCCATTAGAATGCTTAACAAATGTCTCTAGGAGGTTGAACACAGCCATTAGAACTACAAAATATGGAAGACCTGTGTAGAATTACACTTTGTTGAGGTCTTCACGCAAGGATTCAAACATTTCCATTTCCTCTTCTTGCTTTTTCACCGTGGCCAGCTCAACGACTAGTTTGCCGTAATCTTTCTCTAGCAATTGAAGGTCTCAGCACGTGAGCTCAGTTTGGACTTCTGCCTCTGGAAAAAGAAACAGATCAACAGAACTGCCTGTCAGTGTGAAACTCGGGACACAATAAAATTGAAAAACGTTTAGACTAACAAGCTTGGTAATCGTATGCACACGAACATGTCGTTGTAGTAGACTCCAGAATGGGGCCCATTGGAATGGGTTCATCAGGCTCTAGTTCCGAGCCTGTGGCGTCCTCAGGTAGTGTTGCAGGCCTCGTGGACTGCTTGTACACTGCAGCAGCATGTGGCTTATTCTGCTGTCGCCGTTCACACCACATGTAACGCGTGGATGCAACCACAGTAGTACGGTCATAACGGCCATGGCCCAGCCGCAGACTCGGCGCCCAGTCTGGATTTCCATCATCCATCGAATTGGCAGGCTTCCCTTTTAAAGAACACACATGCAAATGCATTAACTGCACACATGCTGTGTACTAATTGCAATGTAAAGCGCACAGTTGGCAACCTACAGAGCTTTGACTAGCGCTTTCAGAAAAAGCTCGTCTGAACGCTGCCTGTAAAAATCAGTAGCAGGAAAGAGAAGCGGCTAGGCAAGTTAGCTATAAAACGGCGTAATCTGAAAACGATCCTACCTGTGACGAAGCCCAGCCACACAGCACACAGCCTGTGTACAGTTAGCAATCTACAATGCTTTGACTAGCGCTTTCAGAAAAAGTGAACGCCACGAGTAAACAAGCAATCTCGACAGCAGGAAAGAGAAGCGGCTAGGCGAGTTAATGTTATAAAAAGGCGCGATCTGAAAATTACTTTACTTTTGACAAAGGGAAGACTGCAAACACGGACATACTTCTCATCCTTCAAGTCATTTCTATTTATCCTTGCCTGCCAAACGCTCCGGCGCTGTTCAGACGAGCCTTGTTCACATTGGTTCTCAATAACTGCGGGCAAAGTCAACAGTCCGATGTGTGGCTGTGCCTCGTCTTTGGTAGCAGAAGATTCACTTCTTGTTCTGCAGCCAAAAATGGCACAAATTGTCATCGTGAAGCCGGAATTGTCGGTCTTCTACTACTGCAGAGTGCACGACCCAGCACGATCTCTGCAGCAAGTGTTAAACATGGCGGTTTCCGGTTTCCTGGCTTGCGGATGTGACATTGATGCAACCCATGTATACTGAAAGGCGTAAATGACGGCGCATTGCAGATGCTCCTAGCCAGGAATCCTCGCACTGTTTCTGGAGTCGTGAGTCTATGCCAAAGTTGTGATGAGTTAACCCATTCGCTTCTTCCGCGTTCCGTGCGCTGCCATCCGCGACATTTTTTGAGCGTGCGGCGCGACCGATGTCGCTGCAAACAAACCGCGATAACTTGCGCTAGAAAAGCCATAGCGTAAAAAAATGGTTTTATTTTGCTCTCAAAGCACGCACACATTTCCAGAATTGGAAATTCTTTTGTGTATGATAAATCTTAAAGCACTCTGGCATGTGAAGTGCGACATTACATTTTTCACACTCCCAACGGCTTTCACTTCTCTTCCCCTGTGCTTTGCAGACCACACATCTTCGAGACGGATTTTCCTTCACAAATGCAGGTATCTACAAAGGGCTTGATAACGCTGCCTTGGCATCGGATGGGAAGAACGGTGTGCTAATTACCGATCTGTGTGCCCAATATGACTGAATTGTGTTTTTCTTGACTTGGCCTATAAGCACACATACGGCGAAGAAAACCTTCATCTCACCTGGCGTTGTGGGAAACCAAGACCGATCGGGTACTGAAGCCTGTTTCAGAACAGCAAATGCGTTCGTTTCATAAGTCTTCGCCGATCAAGCAGCTGAACGACATCAAAGCTGTCAGATTTGCAGAGAGGGCTAACTGAACAGTTCTCTTCATTCCTGAATTCCCACTGAACAAACACTTTTCCACTTTCTTGTTGCTATCAGTCGGATTCCACTTACAGTCTTCTAACTTCGGTGCTTCGCAGGCGGCGCGCGATCCACATCTGATGAGTTTGACTTGGCGTCAGAGCCTACATCCTCATCGGACGAGTCACTTTCAGAATCACTGCTTTGCAGGTCATCTACAACTACAGTGTCGTCGCTGTCATCATCATCACTTGCAAATAGAACCGATTCATTCTCTGCCTATGCGAGAGGCTTGCGTCGCCATGTTTGACTCAGAAACGTGGGCTTGGAAAATACTTTTCTCCTTGCAAATATTTGAGAATCTTGCAGACAACTATCTCCACCTGGTGTAAAAAGTAGTAAACAAAACCAGGAAACACTTTCATGTGGCGCCATCTCTTATTTATTGCGATAACTAACGGTTTTCAGTCGGACGGCGTTTCGCCGTCTTTTGCCACTTCGGCCGTTTTTCCACTGCACGGTGAATCGCCGTCTTTTGACGCGAATGGGTTAAGGGCCCAAACATGGTCCGTCCGTTCCGCCCTCGTCCGCACGGCCAAAAGGCGGGTGGTGTCGCAAAATTCAGTGCACGCTCAATCCGTACGAGCGGATCGCACACGCACTCCTATTGGGCGGCGCGGCCTGTTGACAGCTGGCAACCATTCGGCGGAGCAAAGGTTTTCAAGATTGGCAACTACCTTTGACAGCAGACGACACTGGCATATTTTTTCAGAGGTGATTTCAAGTTTCCGCGTCCCAGTGAAAATGCGACTCAAGGCTGCCACATTCTGTTCTGCAGCCACATGTGCTGCATTGGCACCGTCCTTCTTCGAAACACTGCACAGTCGTCTTATCTGCGCCACCTTTTACAGATGTATTGCAATCTCATCACGTCGCAGCATGTGACATATTCTCGGACGATTACTTTCAGTGCGCTACCTTGGCTGGTTAAACGAAACCTCTCGAGTTATCCAACGTGCTGCTTTCTACGTCATGCGAAAGTGATAGTGTGGCCGGAGGTGATTCGTCCAAAATCCCCGTGTTCGGCAAGGCTTCTGTAGTGCTAGAGCCACCTTGCAAGAATACTGGCTACACGTGCATCTGTCGCGGAATATAGCTGTGTAGGTCGCCAAGACATACCTCTTTACCACTGTCCACCATAAAGAAAGCAAAACACAAACAAGCAGGCAAAGAACAAACACACAACAAAGAATTACGAATACACATGAAACATTCGTGCAACGGTCAGGCAATGGAGGAACTTTTCTTTTGCAGCATGAAATGATTCGGCAACCTGACCTAAAATAAAATATCTGAGACTGGGCTGTACTAGCACCTGTGCAACTGCATGCAATGAGCTTGTGGATACACGGATACTGGCGCAGGCAGTGGCCCGGTGAGAGGCTGCAGCACGCATACACTGTTGTGAATTCGAGGAGCGAGGAACCCGAGCTATGGGTGACGGCAGCTATTGCATCCTAGTGCCATGCTGCCACCATAACGAGGGAAGCCTCTCGAGTTCCTGACCAGAACACACACTGAGTGGGACGAGCTATTTACACAGCAGTGGTGTGGCTCGACTGCTTTGTCGGGGCCTGAAATGTTTGCGACTAGGGTGTACCAACGCCTGTGGATACACAGATGCTGGTGCAGGCAGTGGCCCGGTGAGAGGCTGCAGAACACAGACACTGTTAGGAATTCGAGGAGCGAGGAAACCGAGCTATGGGGGACAGCAGCTATCACACCCTAGTGCCGTGCTGCCACCATAGGGGATGCCTCTGGAGTTCCCAACCAGAACACACACCCGAGAGAGACACATATTCACATTGCAGTGGTGTGGCTCAGCAGCATTGCCAGGGAATCAAATGTTTGTAACTGGGCTGTACCAACACCTATGCATCCACATGCAATGAGCCTGTGGATACATGGAGGCTGGCACAGGCAGTGACCCAGTGAGAGGCGGCAGAACAAAGACAACATTGAGAATCAGAGGAGTAATCAGTCCGAGCAATGGCTGGTGGCAGCTATTGCATCCTAACGCTTAGCTGCTACCATAACGAGGGATGACACTGAAGTTCTTAAATGCCACACAGCATTGCCGAGCTAACATTTTAACTGCGGGCTGCTGCAAGTCATTCTATTTCTGCCGGCTTAGCCAAAATGTTCGCTACTTTAGCTATTGTGGAACTGTGCCTCTCTCTTGGTATGTTATCAAACAGGTGACCGAAACTGGGGAGTTGAGATTCACTCCTGGAGAGCTGATGGACATGTCTATGAGGGCACTGTGATATCCTCTGGGTCAGCTGTGTTGCGCACACTGCCAGCAGGACGTCGGCCTTGTTGGCAGGCAGTTCCGTGTGCCGCCGTCTCCTGCTGGGCCCTTGTGGGGCACCATGGCCCCCACTGAGCTGTCTTTTTCTGGCGCTCGTGAGATGCGAGCGTTGTGTGCTGACCTGTAGGCGAATTGTTTGCAGATAATTACTTGAATAAGTACATATTCATATGGGATGAAACCATAAGTAAATTACGTATATTTGTAAAAACGGGCTTACCATTTGAGAAGAGGAAGTCGTTAAATCCGCGCAGCCCTCACTGGTATGCTCCAACAACGAATCACGATCATTGCCATGACTGACCCCCTTCCAGACGTCGCCCGAGGCTTTGGCGTGTCCACAGAATGGGAGCTGGCAGTCCCCGATCACCAGCATGACATCCCCGAAGAGCTTCTCGGCGGCGGGCACTGAGTTCAGTCCACACACTAACACATTTTGATCCCACACAGGCTATAGAGAGGTCCACCTCTCCACAGTCACTTCTTAGGTTGTGCACCGCAACTCCGGCTTGGCCTGGAATGAAGGTCACCTTCAGATCCAATGTTGTGCATGGCTTGAGCACCGCAATGCGTTCGTAGCGCCCAGAGCACGGCATTTGTGGGCTCAGTCTTTCAAAGTCGCACTAGCCGCGTCCCCATGCGCAGCATGCACGGGCCGAGCCAGCGTCTGTTGCTGCTTGGCGGCACCGGTGACTGGGAACGTGAGGCTTCTGCTTGCGTCGCCATATGCGGACCATGTCGTTCAAATATTCTTCAAATGGTGGAAGGTCCTCGAGTTGAGCAGTATCCATGCATACGACTCGCATAGAAGCAGGATTGTAGCCAGTCAGTCTTCGGAGCCGCCATTGCCGGGCAATCTATGGCCTGGGCTGGCGAACGCCGCACTGCCGTTAGGCCTAGCGGCGCGGCAGTCGGCGAAATCTTCGAGCACTCAGAAATTCGTCAAAAATGGGCCCACCTTGATGAAAGCGGTGTCCACTTGTGCCACTGAACTTCACGGAGACGATGGTACAAAATTTGAGAGATCCGGGTTGAATGAACGCAATTAGAGACGATCACTGGCGGAGCCGAGGTGAAGAGCGTTCGTCACCGCCCACACGCGCCTCGTGTCCCACAAGAGGCGAGACCCCCCTTTCCATAGTCTGGCAGTGCAGCTGAAAATGAGTTCAATTAACGAGTGGAACCGTGGCCTGCACAAAATAAAGATCAGTGAGATAGCCACTTATAGCGTCCAGCATCCTACACCCATGAATGATAGGTAGCAGTAAGCATACTGGCAGATGAAAGTGCACCGGAAAAACATGTAATGGACATACTTTGCAGGCCCAAGTCAGTTTAATGCACGTTATTTGCTTATGACTTGGCAGAATGAACATGAGGGGGCACCCTTGTGGGCCACCATGGCCTCCACTGAGCTGTCTTTTTCTGGCGCTCATGAGATGAGAGCAGCAGCAGGCCTGCAGTCATATTGAGCCCTCCTGCGGGAGATGCCAAATTATGTGCCAAGTGAGCAAAATATTTAAGACAACGAATAGGCCATAAGAACTGGCAATCTTATTTCTACATCCATAGTGGCTCACAATTAACATTACATGAACCTCAAAGTACTCTTGAAGCAACGCTATAAAGAGAAACACCACATCAGCTAGGAGTGACAAAGTATTTTACAAAAAGTGGGTTGTCGTTAATCTCGCAATAATAGATTTGCGCAATACCACGTTTCCAATGAGTCCAACAAGCCACTCATAAAGTATGTCGGTTATTCCAAAAGAAAATGGAGGTCACCTAATCTTTCTTTTAAAAATTTCACGCTGAAAACCGAACACCGTTGCTGTGACGTCATGGCTTCCGAAGCAATCGTATTTGGCTGGCACTGACTCAGTAAAATATCATGAAACTTGCCACATGTAGTGTTTGGCCCCTTAGAAACACAGTGTGGTCAATCTTTAACAATAAAGCAGTAACGATGGGTCCTAGCAGACGCCCTCAACATTCGTGACGTCACGGCAACTGAAAGGTTGCTTTGACAGCCGTATTTCATGTGCAAACAGAGACAATTATACTAAGTCCTGTCTTTTCTGTGTAATCGTTTCAGTTGGTGTTACGTTTTTCGTGCTCTTATGTTCTTAATTTCAGAAGGCCCAGAAAATGAAATGCATATATGCACATGGCGATGGACTTACCTGCGACCCGACACATAGCAACACAGAAATGGCAATACGTCATAAAAAAGCCACAGCCTTGTCTTCGTCACTGCGGAACTACTATTAGTCTTTTCCATCTTGTTCAGTTCCTTGTGGAACTTATCTCTCAAGTACTGCCATTTTTTGTTTTCATTCGGCACCTTCAAGGAGAGAAATAAGGTGGGAAATGATCAGAGGATAAGAGCATATCACAGCCTATGCAACAAGAGTTTCAGGTCATGTAGAAATGACGTAAGTGTTGTGCAATGTCTGCCCGAGAGGAAATACGCCAAAAATAAACGTGCCGCTGCACGGTCACATGCAAAGGGTGCAGTTTCCTCGATCACTGTATCACATGGCAATAATCACGCGTGTACACGAGTGCATGAACATTCTGCGTGTCGATGACGGTTCGAGTTGCCCACATGGCAACAGCATACAATGCTGTGATATTTCACTCGGGCTGCCCATTAATACGGAAGCCCCAGTGGCAATCAAATTATGTATGGAACTGTGCCACTGCATGGCCGCCTTGGTTGGAGGGCTCGTAGGTGCACTTTCATACAGGATTTCACCCTTCTACACAGTTTCGCTCATGGTCCCCGGTTATTCTGTTCTTATATATGTAAATAAGTGTTATTTTGTACTCCAGCTTTGGCCGCGATGGTGTGGCATGGATGTGACGCTACGATCATACACAACAGCTAGTGACGCGTAAGAAAGAGCGCGAACTTCGAAGTATCAGATTTGTGCCAGGCGCGGACATGCCCGTGACGTTTAAAAGCTGCCTCTTTGTTACTATTGCCTGCTGTCAGAGAAACTTATTACGACAACCGAATCATCCACGCCGCACACAGTTACGTCGCCCGCTGCGAAAACAAATTCTGCACGACGTACCACTTTTCAAGCAAGCGCATTCCGAGTGCCAGTATATTAATATTCATTCATGGAAACATTCCTCTGTTATATATTTATCTGAGTTTCGTTTTTTGTAATGTCAGGCCTAAACGTCAGGCCTTCACACACGTGTACCCTGGCTGCACGTGCATCACAATTACACGTGCACATGGCCTCGCTGCATGCAATGCCCTCACGAATGCGTGCTTAACATAGTTAAATCGCAGTAGTAAATGAGCTTGATAAAAGGCACGCACATGTCTTCGTTATAACACTGCACTTAATAAGTGGTCAGATTTCGATGCTTACCTGTGAAGCCAAGGCGTTTTCCAATCGCGTTACAAGTGAGTGTGCGCTTCAGCTGGTCTTATAATCAACATGCATCATGTCGTACAATTGAGGCTGCGACTGAACGAGCAAAATTAAATCCTCTATGACATCGTTATTCCAAGCTTGTGAGATTTGAGAAGTCTCCGGCTGTATCGACATGTCGCTCTGAAAAGTTGCTAAAAGCATCCATCTTCAGGCAAAGCAGGAAGATGTCCTTGTGCGACACCTACATATATACCATCAGTGAAAAGGTGGAACCATGACGTCGAGCAGTCAACCTTCGCAATGGAACCCCCTCTCACGGCAGACACACACATCGCATGTAGAATATTTGTTTTAATAATAGTCTAAATTTATTATGCATATATGTGCCAATTTTTACTCATCTTTGGGAAATTTTGCAGGTTTAGCACCGTGGCTAAAGTCACAGTGGCGTTCCTTTGTTTCCCAATTAGTGGCGGGAACTTGGAGTGGCGCCCTCCCGCGAGTGGCGTCACGGCCATGACGCCGCTCGCTGTTGCTCCACTCGCGCGCTCTCGTTCCATTCGTGTATGCTTGGGGTATCGGTGGCTTGAGCAGTGGCGTAGCAACAGGGGGGGGCCGGGGGGCCGTGGGCCCCGGGTGCAAGGGGCCAGTAGGGAGGGGAGGTGTCATATACATCTGAAGACACCCCTCTTTCCGCCGGCTGCACCCGAGGGGGGGGGGGGTGACCGAAGACCTATGGGCCCCGGGTGCAAGACGACCTAGCTACGCCACTGGGCTTGAGCCGTACTTATTGATGCATATGTCGGCTTCTTTCTGCCGCCATGCCTGAACGACAGTTCCTTCAAACGCCGCTTCGGCCTCTTTCTGGCTGCAGCCATGCAGTTCCAAAAGCATATTGCACTAAAAAATTTGGGCCAAGCAGCCTGTGTCAGTTTGTCAGACAGATTTGTAATGTATATTCCTCAGGCAACAAACACCAGTAAATTGCTCAAGTGAGTCGAACGTGTAGCACGGAAAAAGGAATATATGTTGGTACATTCCTTGTCGTATTCTGCAAACAGCTGCAAGCCTCGATTAGGTTTACTTGAAATTACAGCCACTTAAACACGTGAAGAACGACCTAGTTTTGAGAAGCAGTTAAAGAAGCAAGTGGTGCTAGTAGAATCTAAACTGCAGTGTTAAGTCCTTTTAATGCCGAGCGTTTTTGTGAAGAAATGCAAAAATTCGATATAATACCATGAACTACTCATTGTGAGCGAACCGGTTTTAGCGGATTAAAATCAAGGTCACTGCTGTAGAAGTCATATATAGCTAGCGTTTGTGATATACTTGTTGCACTACGACAGGTTTGGTATCATAACTGGATTGTTATATGCTGTTTTTGTGGTTGTCGACGCGCTCATGAAAAACCCGTGATGGGCTAGTCTGCGCTCCTTCCGCTGGCGCTGTAGCGTTGCCTTTGAGAACTTCATTGTTGTCTAAGAAATAAGCTCTTCAAATAAATTTTTGCGAACGACAACGTCGCAAAAATATATTTTACAGCCGCGATAAGTATACAAGCAGACGGAACGTGAGCGAACGATCGAAAACACTGCAGCAGGCTCCCCGACACCGCCGAACCATTATATTCTAGTACACTGTAGCCCAAATGCAGCAGACAGGCGCAAGTCCCTGCCCTGACGTTACACGAGTGGTGCTCGCAGCGCCTCTGTAGTTCGTTATCTGTGCATCGCGGAGACATTATCCGCAGCAGACGGTGCGCAGTGGCATTTGCCTGCTCAGCTGTGTAAACTTTTTCGTTATCTAGAAGGTGATAATGAGCACAAAATTTGACAGGGATGGGGGAGAACACAGGGCAAGTGCTCAGTTACTTGTGATGTTTTTTTTATACATCACTTCAAAAGAAACTTTTCCTCAGATTGTCAGACATGCGCATAGCAGAGACAAGCATCACCTTTCGTTATCTAAGATCTTAACAGCGGGTGTACTTGCCTGGAATAAAAAAAAAGAAAATAAAAGCGCAGTGTAAGTTAAATTTCAGCCGCCAACAAGCAGGAAGCGTCGAAGCTGGCCGCGTCTGTTTCAAATGTTTTGTCATCGATTGCTTGAAGCAGACGAAACGAGTTCTTGAAGAATTGTTTTTCTAATGCTCTAGACCACTTTAATCGCAAGGTGCTACTTAAATGCATAGCTTTTCTTTTTAACCGTCAATCTATAATTAATTTCTCTATCCATCTATTTATGTATTTAGAAAACGAAATACGAAGAGCCGTGGCCGAGACATCAATGCATGTCGTCTGCTACGAACCCGAACATACACTGCGTAGCTGCACCGCGCACTTGCGCTACAATCCAATGGGACGTGCAACTATGAGGCATAACAGAATCCTGATTTAATCGTGTATAATTAACATTGACCACAAAACTTTTCCAAGCATGTGTATCTCGGAATGATATAGCTTTCTTTGAAACAGTAACAAAACTTCTCCGCAGTCAGGGAACGCCACAGCCTCGAATCGAAAAGTGCTGTGACTATTTCTTCATACGGCTGCCGCCTTAATCGATTGCATAGCGCTGCTTGGTGCTTCGCATATTGCGGGCTCCGAAAAATTTACCGGTCTGCTGTAGGCAGGGCCCGGCAGCTTGCTTCCCTCGGTAACATTCCCCAACAACAATGCTTTTAGGCGATTTCATAATAAATAAAGAGATAAATGGGAACCTTATGAGAAACGGCTGTGTGAGAACAGAATTCGATGCACCATATGAAAAGTTTATCCTTTCTAATCACGGCATGACATTGATAGGCATGCCATAGTTATGGACGTGCTCTTTGTGTGTTTCACTTTAATGCATGATTCTGCTCATAATGAGTGTGCCCAAGCCCATTCAGCATTGCTCTTTTGAGAGTCACCTTGTAGGAGCAAATAAGTTTGCTTGTGTGTGCACTTTTGAACCTTCTCGGACAGTAGTGGGTGTAGCTGCATGTGTATATGATATATGTGCTAGCTGTGGTTACCCGCCGTGGTTGCTCAGTGGCTATGGTGTTAGGCTGCTGAGCACGAGGTCGCGGGATCGAATCCCGGCTACGGCGGCCGCATTTCGATGGGGGCGAAATGCGAAAACACCCGTGTACTTAGATTTAGGTGCACGTTAAAGAACCCCAGGTGGTCAAAATTTCCGGAGTCCTCCACTACGGCGTGCCTCATAATCAGAAAGTGGTTTTGGCACGTAAAACCCCATAATTCAATTCTAGCTGTGGTTGAAGTTATGACACGTTGAACCAAGTAATCGCTTACTTTCATTTGTGCCTTTTGCACACATGCAGTAAAGGCAGAATATGCCACAATTCGTAATCATGTTGTAGGGCTAGCAAAGTGTAATTTGTATTGGGATACAAAAGAGCAGATTGATATGCATAAAACTTTTAAGTGCAATAAATTCAGATTTTATTGGGAACTCATTTGGATAGTTAAGTGGGCCATAGTATACCTTCTGGTGATGATGATGGTGAAATTTTATGGTGCAAGGCCATCTCTGGTGAAATAACGCCATGACAAGATGTTTTTGTCTAGTCAAGGTAGGGTCAAAGACCGATTTTCCAAGCATTCCACACGTGGTGAGCTGAGCACCAGGCCAGGGGAAAGATTGTACCCTCTGTAATATAGGTGGGTACCTGGCAGCACTGGGGATTGATCCTCGCACCTCCTACATGCGATGCGGATTCTCAACCACTTGGCAACCACTGCAAGAATACTTTCCAGTCAAATAGAACCGTGAATCAAGTGTTAATTGATTCATTGTGCTAATTCATCTTTACATTTTCTCCCAGAACGCCACACATTGTCAGCCCAACGTTCCCAGCCGTCGCAGCACAGAGAATGCCATGAATTGCATTCCCCTCCTCAGGTGGTGCAACCTTTGGATGAAGAGGGTGCCTCTTGCACTGTGCCAGGTAGGATAACTCATTGAATTCTAACATCTGACCAACGCTGTTCCCACATCGAGTTATGGATCAATTCGCTCTCGCCCTACCATATGCTAGCCGTCTTGGTTAGCTCAGCTGGTAGAGTGACTGCTCCGGTGTAGCGGTGGTCCCGGGTTTGAACCCTGGTCTAGGACAAATTTTTCTTTCAATACGAAGTTTCTTTGGAAGCTGTGTAGCTTTCCTTTGTAGTTGCATGGCTGCACTTGGGTGAATGCAGATGAGTAATTATTCCCTTATCACTGTGTACGCTTATAAGTGAATAGTTTTTCAGTCATAGCAAAAGACAATTTATAAGTGCTTACTAGCCTTCCAGTGTGTTTCTTCATTTGCAATGCTTGGGGACAACACGACACAATTTCTCCAAGCTACTTGCAAAACATGCTGCATAATGATGACAGTTTTAGGTGATTGAAGAAGCAATAAACATTATAAACCCGTCTCAAACCATTCAAGCTGTCTATTAAATATTCCTTTTACATACATGAAGGCCAGTGAACAATTGCACCAAATTTATTGCAAGCAGCCCAGTAATTCTAAAGTATTATTTCAAGGGGTTGGGTTGGCATGGTATTAGCTTATGGGACCAATCGCCTTCTTTTTTGTTTTCAGAAAGCAAGACCTAACATTACACTAACAGTGAGGCATGCCACTCACTGGTTACTGAAGCGCTTGCCTGCCTTCTTTTTCTGGCCCCTATCGATCATGACCCAGCCCAGTCTCTTTTTCATTTGGCTCATTATTAGGCTAGCAAGAAGGGGAGGAAAGCAGATTTGTGACCTTCCATAACTGAAAAAAAAAACATTATGGTGCATTAAATGGTACGTGCTGCACTGAAACCTTTTAATGGGAATTTGAGCAATGTCAAACTCTTGTGCAGTGTGAAACTAGTGTAAAATAGGGTTTCTTGCATTGGTCACATGCCAGATAAATACACGGCATCTCTCATTCTGCTTTTCAGGCCTTCAAGTACCCTGACCCTAATTCAAATGTTAAATGTGGTGTCCAGTGTGTGATTTCATGAGGGAGTAAAGGCAAATAGTTGTTTAAGAGAGCATCTTATGCGCAGAATTTCTGTGCGCACATGATTGGGCAGATTATAACTTGCTCCAATCATCTTCCTTTAAAAAAATTTTTGGTGCAGCATGCCCTGAACCTCATCAAGCAATGGATTCAAGCCAGGTGTCTCCCCAACATACCCTTTTTGAAGAAAATGATGGACAGATATCTGCTGCTTAGCTTTTACTTTTTCCTCTAATTAGTTAACCTGCTCAGATGCAAAGTACAACAAGGCCAATCTGAGCACCCCTTAGGTTTTTTTTTTATTCTAGGTATACGTAAGTCAGCGGGTGCACTTGTCTTGCGACTTCCACACAATTATAAAGACACAGAATGATTCTGTAGATATCCGGGAGGCAGCAACTAGCATTTTTTCGTCTGCTGGTCTTGTAAACAGAAGTGTGACAAGAAAGGCATCAAACAGCACAAAGGGCCCACCAAAGCTAGGTTTGGACAAGGAAAAACTTGAAATTTGAAAGGTACGTGAGACATGGTAGAGGACTTTGCCTTGCAGTGGGCGTAGTCGGGCTGATGACGGTGATGAATAAAAATTACAACTGGAGCTGCAGATTTGGTAGAGAATAAGGCACAGCACCATATACTACTGCTTATATTCAATTATTATGAGAAACATGATTTTTTTTCAGTTTTAGGCCTCGGGTGGTTGCAGTTTTGGCTAAGTTTATTTCTTGTTAAAATACCTCCCCACATGGGACTGCTTGGGTCGGCTTGTTACTGACTGGAGTGCAAGGCTGGTAGGGCATAGTTTTTAATGCCACAAGGTCAAGGTTTGCCATTAGGAAAAAGAAACAAAGCATCTTATTTGCGCATTGTAATACAATCATTTCTGGCCGTCTTTTCAGATTTCTTCCTTCACTTTATCAAGTTTGGAGCACTGGCAGCCAGGAGTGAAGTTGAGGTGAAAGAAAGAGTGAAGTTGTTTGGACGGCATCTTGCATCAAAACTGGCCAATGTTGCTCCCCCTAAGTAGTTTTTTTTTTCCACCCATTTTGCTTTCGTGAAAGTCACATTTTTGTGCCGATTTTGTATTGCATACATGTAGCTTGTGCCAGTTTGCCTAGCATCATGTCATCCTTTGTTAACAATGTTCAGATGCTATCTAGATTTTTAAAATGGTTGATACATCTATTTGTGATGCCTTTTCTAGGCATTACCTTAACTTTTCCCAGTTCATGCCTTTTGCCACTGTCTGCTTAACCAATGAGGTATTCATTATGCAAAATGGAAGTGAGGCGGGCAGACAGGACACAAGAATAGAGAAGTGGCCAACACGAACGCCGACGTTCGTGTTGTCCACTTCTCTTGTGTCCTGTCTGCAGACCTCACTTCTATTTTGCATAATGAATACTTACTATCTCAGCTTTCTGTCGTTCTAAGGGGTGTTCATTGCTCAGTTGTGGCTCTTACTAGATTGTTTACATCGTTTTTATATTTACATTGATGGGTAGCAGTCCATTCAGTTCTTTCCTTTTACCTTTCCACCATTAGACATGTACATTGCCACTGTGTGCTTCGTCTGTATATGGTGTGCTCATTGCTCAAGTGTAGTTCTAACTGGACTGTCTACCTTTTTTAATTTTGAAGTGGTCGGCAGCACTCTTTGTTCAACTCATTGCCTTACCTTTTGTTTTTATTTATGCATACTTATCTCGTGCCACCTTTCATCACCCTGCAGCAAGCAGTGTAGGTCTATGTGGACTACTTGTTCTTACTTTTTTGGTTCTTAATTTCAATACATTTGGCTGCGGTCATTTCAGACTCTTAATTTCAGGTCACTGCCTTAGTTATCTTTCAGTTCTTTTGTATCATATGCTGCATCTCCTGTTCTTGCTTATCCGCCTCTGTCTTAGCCATTAAGCATTATCTTTCTCAGTCTGATATGCGCCTTGAGGTTTAGTTTTTATTTCATAAATGTTATATTAGCAATTTTTTTCAAACAAAATTTTCCTCATTCTGTGGTATTTTTATAGCTGGTTAGAGCCATCAAACCAAGCTGTGCTAAATGTACTGTTTGGTGTTAACTGCAGTTCTGTGCCAGCTAAAATTTGCTCTGATATTGGTAAATATGTGAAGAGCAATTTCAAGGTCTAATTTTCATCATGCTACAATTACTACAGTGTATAAAATGACTGATTTAATTCCGTGGAGCTTTTTCAGAAATGTGTAATCTGTGCTGTGACATTTTTGTACCTCTTATGAGGCTACCGCCAAGCTGTGCTGCTTTTTGGTGTCAGCTGTGGCTCTGTGTGAGCTAAATATTGCTGTGATATTGTGAAAATCTTGACAAAGTTTTCATCCTGCCTTTGGAAATATGTAGCTTACGTTAAATTTTTTAAATACATCATCATATAATACGCAGCTGTGTGCGTTTTTAACGTTCTGAGAACTACACACTCACAATATATAGAATGTGCTTTCCATACATGCATGCCTAATATATGCAGATAATGGGATATATATATATATATATGTATATATATATACACACACACACACACACACACACACACACGCACCATATATAGGACCTAGAAAAAGAGAAGTTTAATGGTACGAAATGCAGAGAGGTCGGCCTGAAGTATATTCCTCTAGCCAGCTACTCGGCGTTTGGGGAAGGGGAAGAGGGAAGAAGGAGGCATATGAAGGGTGATGATGACGATAGAAGGAAGATGTAGAACATATGGCAAGCAGTTTGGCATCCTCGAAGCCTACAATCCAGACCCGTAATTTTTTAAAAGTTCAGTAACGCTTGAGTGGCCTTGAAATTTGATTAAGCGTCTGGCCAAGAGCCTAAAATAACGTCCTCCGACAATGGTCGGCTGTCGAGATGCGTATGGTCGTTGTCCATCTTTTGACGCTCTTCCACGTACTTAGGGCAGTCACAAAGCACAGGACCTATAGTCTCAGTCACATTGCACACCTCACAGTGTGGAGACTCGGTGCGTCGCATAAGGTGCACGTATCTGTGCATAAACGCTACCCCCAGCCTTAGTCTATGCAGAAGACTGGCACAGCTGCGTTGAATTTTCGGTGGTAGCCTAAAATTCATGGTAGGGTTCAATCCCTGGAGTCGTCTGTGGCGATTATCCGGATTGTCCCAGTGCTTTGCTGTCAATTTTTGGATGACACTGGATGGGAGACAGTTGGCGCCCGCTCTTAAAAAAGGAATTGAAAGCAGCGACTGTCGTTCTTCGAGTGCTTTCTTCGCGTCGGCCAGTTCGTTGCCGTGTATGCCACAGTGACTGGGAATCCACTGAAATGTAATGTGGTGGCCGTTTTCTTGTGCTAAAGTGTAGAGCTCAGCAGTTTGAAGAGCCAACACTCTGTAAGCGCTTTGTTTTAACACCACTCCAAGTAGTAGAGCCGATTTTGCGTCGCTGAAGACTGTCCATATTTAAGGAAGCTGTCGCAAAATATGTCGAACGGCCTCTCTGATTGTTACTAGTTCTGTAGATGTTGTAGTCGTCTTATTATACAGGCGAAACCGTTGAATGATTTGATGCGCAGGCACTATGAAAGACGCATACGACGAGATCGATCTGTCTGTACACACACACCGAGGAGTCGCTTTCTTTCAACATATATTCAAGTGCTAAATGTCTGATACCGACGATAGGTATTTGCGATTTTTTTAAAATTCTAGGAATGGATGGACGCCACAGCCGTGGTCAAATGGTTAGGGCGCCCGGCCCAGCTGTGGGAGGCGCTGGGTTCAAACCCCACCGCCGGACACCCACTGGTAAAACGGGTACAAGCGATTCCCCGCCAGGCGCCCGGTTGCCAAAGGTGAATCAATGCTTGGGGGAAGCTCCCGCCGTCGGTTAACCAGGCTTTGTGGCTCCGTGCCGGGGCAGCTGGGTGAGGCGTCGGCTATAGTACCTATACAATAATGCAACCTGTATACCTATACATTGACCAATAGAATCTGTATCAGTGTATAGGTCTTATCGTTTCATTATGCAATACAGAGAAACAAATATGATTTTTATTTGTTTCTCCAATCAGAATTTTTGCTAGGGTAGTAGCTGTTATAGGACAAATAAGAACTCAAAATGGCCCAGCAGATGGTAGCTGCTTGTTGCAACAATACTGGCTGGAATGGACACATTCTTGTTCATCACTACGTGATGCATCCTAGTTACAAGTGCATATTGTCTAAACTGTATCCCAAAAACAACTGCATCATGCAGACACAGGCAAGCTAGTGCTACATTCTACCCGAAGGTTGGCAGGAAATGATGGCAATGACAGGTACGACAATCAAACTACACAGATAGCTGGAATATATGGGCACTAATGCACATTCAGAGAGATGCTAATGTCACTTGCACAGTAAATGGTTACGGTTATGGATTGATAGGACACATCATTTCCAATATATGTTGCAGATACCAAGAAGAGAACCAAAAGAGAAAAACAGCATTTATACACCGGAATAACTAAATGTGAACAAGTTACTTTTAGTTCCTTGCATATATTCAAATAAGACATTTTAGCAGCAAGCATGTTACACATGCAGGGAGCACATAACTTGTATCATGGTACGCACACAAAAATACAAGGTGTTCAAAAAGAAACCAAATTTTTGCTATAACATCTTTATTATTGTACTATGCGTGGGATCCGCATATTTTATAATATCTTTATAAAATTCTGGCAGTGCCTTCTGGAATTGCAGCGGCAAACGCTGGCAGATGGGAAAATGTCTAGGGTAGTGAGCCCATAAAAAGTACTGCTGTAAAAACAGATATGCTGCTATTTCTGAGACTGTTGCACCTAATCCCGTTCGTGCATCTCAGGGATGTCAGCAATGTAAAGTGTTTTTCCAACTTTCATCGCGACACAAACTCGGTCCACTTCGGCGCCATACAAAAGCACTTCATCCCCAACATCAATACAAATGTGCATGTGGTTCACCATCTTGTGTTTCCGAAATATACGCTTCCGACGCAGGACACATACCATCTTCCAGTACTAAAACATTGCTCAGTATGTGGTGCTCACCATTTTTAGATTTCAAATACGAATTGCATGTTCTTTTCGTCCTTTTGTAGGTATGCATGTGGAAAACTTGTCCGTTCAGGCGTACCCTTTTGTGCTCCACAACATTCTTTGGAACCCGCCGTGGTTGCTCAGTGGCTATGGTGTTAGGCTGCTGAGCACAAGGTCGTGGGATCGAATTCCGGCCACGGCGGCCGCTTTTCGATGGGGGCGAAATGCAAAAACACCCGTGTACTTAGATTTAGGTGCACGCTAAAGAACCCCAGGTGGTCGGAATTTCCGGAGTCCTCCACTACGACGTGCCTCATGCTCAGAAAGTGGTTTTGGCACGTGAAACCCCATAATTTAATTTAACATTCTTTGGACAGTAGCCCCCGCAGGGGCGTCTGCGTCAGCAGGCGTTTGGTGTGTTGCGCCACCACGTACCCGAGCACACGAGGGTTGGACCCTCCCGCGTGTAGCCGTGCGCGGCTTAGCCGTGTCCGGGGAAAAGGGGATCCTGGGGGTTGAGCCAATGCCGGGTGTTTGGACCTTTACGGCCCCTCGGCGGCGGCAACACACCCCTTTGGCCTCGGCTTCACGTAGACGGCACCCCCGGACTGACCCACCCGGGGGAAATCGGCAGTCGCCTTTTCCTATCTCTTCCTCTCGAATCTTCGTCTTTATCTCTTACTTTTTGACCTTTCCTGTCTTCTCCTCTCTTCCATTTACTTCATTCTCCTCGGCGGCAAGGGTTAACCTTGTGTGGGATAGCCAACCTTGGTTATAACAGATTTGGTTATAGTAGTGTCGTACAGCTGGCGCATGCAGGCCGTCTTTTCACGGTCCTGCAGCGTCCCCTTGTTGGGCTCCATGGTGGGTGGCTGGCGGCGCTGCCGAATTTTCAAACATATCTATGGCAAGTTCTTTTCCAACACTTCCTGATCGCCCTCACAAACGAGGGCGCACCGAAGAAGTTTTCAAGTTTTTTGGCCGAAATAATGAGAATTTTCCAAGATTTCATGTAGTACATTCAGAGAAAAAAGAAAAGGCAGCGAGAATGATCTCACCTTTTCTTGTTGCAAAGACACTTAGTGAAGCTTTTGGCCCAGGTTATAAAGTCTCTAAATTGGCAAGTGGTGACCTCCTCTTAGAACTGCGTGATAAGACACAGTACGAGAAACTCTCTAATCTAGTATCCTTTGGGAATCTTCCAGTGACGGTCACACCGCACCGCACAATGAACACCACCCGCGGAGTCGTTTCCGATGCCGATCTCATGGAACTGAGTGAAGCTGAACTACTGGAGGGCTGGAGCGATCAGAATGTGACCAATGTCAAGAGAATAAAGATCAGGCGCGATGGCAAGGAGATTGACACAAAGCACTTAATACTTACTTTTGCATCAAGTATGCTACCTGAGACCATTGAGGCTGGCTACATAAAGATCCGAGTCAGACCGTACATCCCAAATCCTCTCCGATGCTTTAAGTGTCAAAGATTTGGCCACAGTTCACAGAACTGCCGAGGCCGCCAGACTTGCGCGAAATGTAGTGCCCAAGAACACCTATCTGAAAATTGCGACAATGCTCCACACTGCGTGAACTGTGATGGGGAACACGCCGCGTACTCGCGGTCCTGTCCATCATGGAAAAAAGAAAAAGAAATAGTTACAATCAAAGTTAAGGAAAATATATCGTTCAAAGAGGCACGCAGGCGGGTAGCATACCTGCCAAAGAAAAGCTTTGCTGAAGTGGCGCGTCAGGGGGCAGCGTCACAACGGCCTCCGGCGGCTGTCCGACCCACACGCAGTGAGTCGGCAGTTACGCCATCTGCCCCCATGGTGGTTGCAGCTAGCGCTGCCCCGCCAACCGAGCAGAAGGGACCATCGACCCCGAAGGTGGGCGCAGCCCAGGCTGCCCCAACCTCCCCGGCCCCTTCCAGCGCTGGCAACAGCCGGCGCAGCCAAATCCCTCAGGGAGCCCCACCGACCTCCGGGGTGGTGGGCGCAGGGGTCTTGCCCTCCAAGGCGGGACTCCCTCTGAAAACTTCTCGCTCGCAAGAGCACGTGTCCGGAGCCTCACTAGAGGCAATGGACACAACACCTATCCTCAAGGCGCACGAAGCGCCTAAGGAGCGGCGAGGCTCCCTCGAACGCTCCAGAAAGAACAAAACTCCCGTTACAGGGCCTCGAAAGGGCTCTGTAATTTAATTTCTGTAATTTTTATAATCACTACTTCTGTTTCTGTACACACAGCACTTATTGACCTCCAATATGGATACACAGATAATTCAGTGGAACGTCAGAGGTCTCCTTAGAAACCTTGATGATGTTCAAGAACTAATCCACAAACACAATCCCAAAGTGCTGTGTTTACAAGAAACAAACTTAAAACCCAAACACACAAACTTTCTCCGACAGTATATAACTTTTCGCAAAGATCGCGATGGTGCTGTCGCATCATCGGGCGGTGTTGCCATTGTTATCCATAAGAGCATTGCATGTCAACTTTTACAGCTACAAACACCTCTCGAAGCAGTGGCGGTTCGAGCTGTACTCCTAAACAAACTCATCACCATTAGCTCTCTTTACATACCCCCACATTACAAATTAACGAAGCATGAATTCCAATCCTTTATTGACCAATTGCCAGAACCTTACGTTGTTCTTGGCGATTTCAATGCGCACAGCTCTCTGTGGGGCGACTCTCGTATAGATGCGCGAGGTCGTCTTGTTGAACAGTTCCTTTTCTCTTCTGGTGCGTGCCTTCTGAATAAGAAGAAACCCACATATTACTGTCTTGCAAACAATACCTTTTCTTCAATTGATCTGAGCATAGTTTCTCCGTCCATACTGCCTGAACTAGAATGGGAAGTTACGAACGATCCTTACGGAAGCGACCACTTCCCCGTACTGTTAAGAACACTTAAAGAAGACGAATATCCACCACAGGGTCCTAGGTGGAAGACTGAGACAGCAGACTGGGAGAAATTCCGAAACTTAACTAGTATGTCATGGGATGACATGTCCTCGTTAGGAATTGATGCTGCCGTGGAATATTTTACAGCTTTCATAATAGATGCCGCAACTAAATGTATATCACAAGTAAATGGATTGGCATGCAAACGGCGTGTCCCGTGGTGGAACGACGATTGTAGGACCGCTCGTAAGAAACAAAACAAAGCGTGGGGGATGCTACGCGCCTCCCCCACTGCGGAGAATCTTATCAATTTTAAAAAAGTTAAATCCCAAGGCAGGCGAACCCGCCGACAAGCCAGAAGAGAGAGTTGGCAGAAGTTTTTATCTGGTATCAACTCCTATACAGATGAGGCCAAAGTCTGGAACAGGGTTAATAGGATAAAAGGGCGACAAACATATTCACTTCCTTTGGTGAACACACAAGGTGAAACACTGAAAGATCAGGCAGACACACTAGGAGAACAGTTTGAGAGCGTGTCGAGTTCAAACCACTATTCGCAATCATTTTTGAAATACAAACGAATAGAAGAATGTAAGCCAATAATACAAAAATCCAGACAGAATGAACCTTATAACCGGCCGTTCAGTATTGCAGAGTTGAGAGCTGCTTTGACCACATGCAAAAGCTCTGCACCGGGACCTGATAGAGTCATGTACGAAATGATCAGAAATTTACACACTGACACCAAACTTACACTACTCACGCTTTTCAACGCTATTTGGGCTACGGGATGCCTCCCATCCGCATGGAAAGAAGCGATTGTGGTCCCTGTTCTTAAGCAGGGTAAAGACCCTTCCCTGGCGGCAAGCTACCGTCCGATAGCTCTTACAAATTGTCTTTGTAAGGTTTTTGAAAAAATGGTTAACCGCAGACTTGTCCATTTTCTTGAACTTAACAATATCCTCGATCCTTTTCAGTGTGGCTTCAGAGAAGGGAGGTCCACAACCGATCACCTTGTGCGCATTGAGGGAAACATTCGCGACGCCTTTCTACATAAACAATATTTCCTATCCGTATTCCTCGATATGGAGAAGGCGTACGACACTACGTGGCGCTATGGTATCTTGAGAGACTTGTCGGGAATTGGCATCCGTGGCAATATGCTCATCCTAATAGAAAGCTATTTGTCCAACCGTACATTCCGCGTGAAAGTCGGCAATGTATTGTCGCGACCTTTCATACAGGAAACTGGTGTACCTCAAGGAGGTGTACTTAGCTGCACGCTCTTCATCGTGAAAATGAATACCCTTCGTGCTTCATTACCGCCAGCCATTCTTTATTCTGTTTACGTGGACGACATACAGATGGGTTTCAAATCCTGCAACCTTACTGTATGTGAGAGGCAAGTTCAACAGGGCTTGAACAAAGTGTCCAAATGGGCAGAAGAAAACGGATTTAAAGTTAACCCCAACAAAAGTTCTTGTGTGCTTTTCACAAGAAAGAGAGAGCTCACTGCAGAACCCAGTATCGAAATGTACGGCCAGCGAATTCCTGTGAACAAAGAACACAAGTTTTTAGGCGTCATTCTTGATTCGAAATTAACGTTTATTCCACACATAAAGTACCTCAAGGTTAAATGCTTAAAAACAATGAACTTACTTAAAGTGTTATCCCACACAACATGGGGCAGCGACAGGAAATGTTTAATGAATCTTTACAAGAGCCTCATTCGATCACGGTTGGACTACGGTGCCGTGATCTATCATTCTGCAGCCCCGAGCGCGCTAAAGATGCTAGATCCGGTCCACCATCTAGGAATCCGACTAGCCACTGGAGCTTTCAGAACAAGTCCCATTGAAAGTTTATATGCAGAATCAAATGAGTGGTCACTTCATCTGCAGAGAACATACATAAGCCAATCATATTTTCTGAAAGTCCACTCTAACCCTCAACATCCGTGTTTTAATACCATAAATGACATGACATATGCTACACTCTTTCATAAACGTCCCTCCATTAGACAGCCTTTCTCGCTGCGTGTGAGGGAGCTTAGTGATCAAATGCATGTCCCACTCCTCGAGCTCCGCCTAATGCAACCAGCCAAGCTGCTACCTCCTTGGGAGTGGCAGCTCATACAATGCGATATATCTTTTATGCAAGTCACAAAACACGCTTCAGACATTGAAATCCAAATGCATTTCCGGGAACTCCAGCACAAACACTCCTGCACGGAGTTCTACACAGACGCATCGAAGTCACACGATGGGGTGTCCTATGCAGCCGTCGGTCCATCCTTCTCGGAATCCGGCGTACTGCATCCGGAAACTAGTATCTTCACGGCTGAGGCCTACGCAATATTGTCGACCGTGAAGCATATAAAGAAATCAAAACTCGAAAAATCAGTCATATATACGGACTCCCTAAGTGTAGTGAAGGCTTTGATATCGTTCTGTAAGCACACAAATCCTGTTATAAATGAACTCTATTCCGTCATATGCAAAGCATATGTATCTAACCAACATGTGATTATATGCTGGGTGCCAGGTCATAGGGCCATCGAAGGTAATGTTCTGGCGGATCAGATGGCCACGTCAGTTGCATGGCATTCTGCTAATCCCACCGCTGCAGTTCCTGTCACAGATCTGAAGCCCTACTTGCGGAGAAAACTACGGAACCATTGGCAACGCCTATGGGACGCGCAAACAAATAATAAGCTCCACGTCATAAAGCCACAGTTAGGATTCTGGCCCTCTGTAACAAAATCACGCCGAACAGATGTCCTATTCTGTCGTCTCAGAATAGGACACACATTTGGCACGCATAACTATTTACTCACTGAAAATGATCCTCCAACCTGCGGTAGATGCGGGGAGAGGCTGACCGTCCTCCACGTCCTCCTGGAGTGTCGGGAAGCCGAATATGAAAGAAAGAAACATTTTCCCTTAGCATACCGGCAGCGCATCCCCCTTCATCCTGTTATGTTACTCGGCCCAGAACCTTTATTTGACACCAGCGCAGTCCTAAGTTTTCTGAAAGATGTTGTCTTGCATGTTTTTAGCCCTACATGTTCGTAGCGGGTCCTCTCGTCAGAGGATGCCGCTGCGATAGCTCCTTAGTGTAGCACATGCCTCTAGGCCCTTGTGTTTCAAGGGCTCTGGCGAGGCAGCAGTGCTCCAAGTAATTTTACCATCCTATATATTTTTATTTTGCATCATCCTTTTACGATGGATTTTAATGTTCATAGTATTAGTCATTCGTCATCGCCATAATTTTATAGTACATGGATTTTACGCACTTTATAGCGACTATTTTTAGGCCACTTTACAGCCAAGTCACATCCTCCATAATACATCGTTAACACTACCACTTGTCATGGCGCTCTTTGGCCAAACCTGGCCCTTGCGCCAAAAAACACCACACATCATCATCATTTGGACAGTAGCCCAATTTGTCAATCAAAATGGTCTCTTCACTTGAGATTTTTGTTAAAAACAAGCCCTTGCCTAGTGGCTTGTCTGGCGGGCCCTCTAAAACACAGGCAGCAGTCATTCTTTTGCACAATGCCCGTGCCTTCTCAGAAAAAGCCATGGATTGCAGCAGCTGCGAAAGTTCTAGGCGAATTGCAAAACTTTCGAGAACCTGCAGTGGCACTTCGTTCGTATCACTAATCAAGTTCAACAATGTGCCGTTTCCAAATTCAAACAGGAATGTTTAATGATACCATAGAAGCCCGAGCTGCCGTACGCTCTGCGGAAGATGGAGCAGCTGATAGACAATAAATATCATAGCCGACTTTCCATACAGCTCTTCAACCTTGTAAACGAATTTGGATAGATTATCCATGGTTCCTTTGAGGTCATTTTTAGAAATTTTGGCCTTTAGTAAAAGAAAACTGCCATTGACGAGGAGGCACAGGTGCTCATAGTACTGTTTTTTTGTAGTATACCGTAAAGGCATGGAACTGCATAGAAAAAAAGCCACCACTTCCATTCACTAGCCTTCCACATGCTGCGGTCATCCAGTGTACGTGGCAGTCGTGTAAAAAATTGAGGTGGCCTTAGGTGCACTCTTTGACACTTTGTCGGCTCCCAATGTATGCTGATGACTGGACATGTCAACCAAATTTCCACAAGGTGTTTGGTAGCCCCTTCAAGGAGTGCATGCATGTAATCAGGGCATACTCCCCACACTAAGTCGAATTTTGGAAGCTGTGCAAGTGGTATGGGTGCTTTGACACCATGCGAAGGTTCACCAGTCGACAGGGCCACTCGGATGTCCGATTTGACCTGACTTGTAGTGCATACAGCCGGCACTTGACTTCCTAGCACTGGATACTTCATGGATCCTGAAATGTTAAAGTAATCATACCAATCAGAGTACAGCACAACATGACGAAGTCTTAACATTGGTTTCATTGCAGTATATAGGATTGACGGCACACAGCTAAGGCAGGGGTGGATCCAGAGTAGCCTTCAGAGGCAGAGGGGGCTTGTTGCACTCTCGCTACTGAGGGCTTGCATGTGTCGGGTAGGGGAAGCGGTCCAAATAACCAAGCCCCTCCACCCCCTGGTTGTGCTATATATAAGGCGCCAGAGAATCTATACTTATTTTCTGTATATAAAATTCACACGAAAAAGAACAGGCTACTCAGTAACAACAAATACTACGGGAATTGATGTTAGCTGCGTAAGTCAGATAATTGAGCTTGCACTAAATGACCAATATAATGAAACTGAACCACTGCTAGTTGCTCTGACATACAGTGTTAGCAGCTTTTATAGAGAAGAAAAACGTTGCTAGTTGCCCTGGCATAAAGTGTAAGCAACGTTTATATAGATGAAAAACGTCATAGTGACTTATATTTGTGTCTTTCACCTTTGCGTAGACAAAAGCTGCATCCAAAGTAGCCATTGAACTGCTTCGAGTTCACGACTGCTGCACGTGCTGGGGCATCCGCACAGCAGGAAATCACTTTAAGCCCCGACTCCAGCTTTGTTCATTGCATTGTCACTTTATGGATTCTGTCTCAAGCACCTCCTTCACAAAAACTTCTTAAAATTTACTCATCTCCAGGTGTCCTTTTCCAAACCAGACCTCCAAAAAACATTTGTCCAATGCAATGCTACAGGTAGCTTACTGATTATGCACAAGGCTGTCTTGTTGCAGTTGAATACTTTGGCGCCATCACTGTTGAAAGTGAGGGATATATCAATCCTCTGGCAGCCTTCCATGTGCTTCTGGTACAAGGCGCCATCAGTGATGTCCGTCAATACAGTTGCATCACCAGAACTTCTCTGGGATGAGCTCCCGCCTCGATTTTTCCTGCCAAGAGTGTCCAGCAGTGTCACGGCTAATTCCTTCATTGAAAGCAAAACTTCAATTTGTTTTTTAAGTTCAATACTGCAAAGAAATTATGTGCTGAATTCTGGGCGCCACAGTTTATGCAAACGAAGCCTCGCCGAGTCGCATTTGCAGCAGGAGTACTGCACGATGTGCAGAAAGTAATGGCGCCTAACCACCTGTCATTGCCAGTTCTTCCAGGCCTTTCGCAGCAAATGCTGCGGTGACGGCGGCACGTCAGCTCCTAGTAGAAGGTTAATCACGTGAACAATTTCCATTGTCACTCCAATTCAAGCCAGCTGATGCCGAATGCGGCATCAACACGACCATTGCATCGGCGACACTTAACTCGGAGTTTGGCAAATGTTCATTAGAAAATAATTTTAGCAAGTCCCCCACGTTGCTTGCCGTGTCTTCATCACTTCGGGTGTCTTCATCACTTGCGCCATAGGCAGTGTCCTCTGTAGCCACTCCATAGTCTTCAAAGTCCGCGCTGTGTGTGCTAGCTCACTCCCTCCCCGCAGGGGCGTCTGCGTCAGCAGGCGTTTGGTGTGTTGCGACACCACGTACCCGAGCACACGAGGGTTGGACCCTCCCGCTGTAGCCATGCGCGGCTTAGCCGTGTCTGGGGAAAGGGGGATCCTGGAGGTTGAGCTGATGCCGGGTGTTTGGACCTTTAAGGCCCCCTGGCGGAGCGAACACACCTCTTTGGCCTCTGCTTAACATAGACGGCAACCCCGGACTGACCCAGCCGGACTGACCCAGCCGGGGGAAATCAGTAGTTGCCTTTTCCTGTCTCTCTCTCTTCCTCTAGCCTTCGCCTTTCTCTCACTTTCCACCTTTCCTGTCTTCTCCTGGCTTCCCTTCCAATTTTTCCAGGCAGCAAGGGTTAGCCTTGTGTGAATTGCCAACCTAGGTTCTTTCATATTTGGTTATAGTGATGACGTACAGCTGGCGTTTACAGGACCTGTTCTTACAGTCCATGTAGCGTCCCCTTGTAGGACTCCACGGTGGGTGGCTGGCGTTATTGCCTAAAATTCAATTCCTTTATGGCAACCTCGTTCCCTCCGCTTCCTGATCGCCCTCAGAAAAGACGGCACACCAATGAAGTATTCCAGTTTTTTGGTCGGCAAAAAAAAAAATCTTTCCCTCGTTTTCACGTGATCCACTCTGAAAGGCCAGCTAAACCAGTGCGAACTATCTCACCATTCCTTGTTTCTAAGACATTGACTGAAGTCTTTGGTCCAGGTTATAAGGCGTCGAGGATGCCAAGCGGTGATCTCCTCTTGGAGCTCCGCGATTAGAAACAATATGAGAAATTGACAAAACTTGTGTCATTTGGGGAAACCCAAGTAATTGCAACCCCACACCGTACGATGAACACCAGCCGCGGTGTTCTCTCGGACGATGACTTGCTGGAGCTCACTGAAGATGAACTCTTGGAGGGCTTCAGTGGCCAGAATGTTATCAATGGTAAAGGAATTAAGATCAGGCGTGACAGCAAAGAAATCAAGACCAAACACCTTAGACTCACATTCGGCTCAAGTATTCTGCCCGAGTCTGTAGAGGCCGGGTACATCAAGCTCAGTGTTAGGCCATATGTGCCAAATCCCCTCAGATGTTTCAAATGCCAACGTTTTGGCCACAGTTCGCAGAGCTGCCGAGGCCGTCAAACCTGTGCAAAATGCAGTGCCCACGAACATACTTCTGAAACTTGCGAGAACACTCTCCATTGTGTAAACTGTGAAGGGAAGCATGCCACATACTCGTGGTCGTGCCCATCCTGGAAGAAGGAGAAAGAAATAGTCACGATCAAAGTAAACGAAAACATAACTTTCAAGGAAGCACACAGGCGGGTATCTTACCTGCCCAAAAACACATTCGCCGAAGTGGCACGTCGGGGCAGCACCACAACGGTCTCCGGCGGCTGTCCGACCCACACCCAGTGAGGCAGCAGTGACGCCATGCACTCACCCCCCAGCGGATGCAGCTAGCGCTGCTACGCCAACCCAGCAGACGGGGCCATCTGCCTCCGGGCAGGTGACCGCGAAGGCCTCGTCCAACGTGCCGAGGCCTTCACGCCAAACAAAGCGCTCGAAAGAGCGCGTGTCCAGCGCGTCTTGCGAGGCGCTGGACACAACCACCAGCCAGACGGCGCCACCAGGGCCTCTCGACCGCTCCAAAAGAGATAAACCTCCCGTCACGGAGCCTTCAAAGCGCCCGTGAACTAATCCGTTTCTTAAACACACAGCACCAAACACATTTATCAATATGGAAACACAAATACTACAGTGGAATGTACGAGGACGTCTACATAACCTCGATGACATTGGAGAAATAATACACAAACATAATCCGAAGCTGCTGTGTGTTCAAGAGACACACCTCAAACCTACCAAAGCAGCTTGACATGACGATTGAAGTAATGCAACTAGTAAAGAAATTCAAGAATTAGTTTTTTTTATGTATGCCTTTTGTGTAATAAATCCAAGAGACAATGAAAGAAAGGAAATCATAGAGGAATTCAATTGCTTTACATTGAGATGTAGAAGTAAGGAGGAAAAGGGGAATGAAAGTGGATGAAGAGATTACTTCCAATTGGTGGGAGACAAACCCACAACCTTCGCATTATGCTTGCGTTGCTCTGCATATGGTGCTGTTGCAATGGCTTTCTTGAGCAGATATGTGCATGTACTAGATCTCGCCCTGGCAGTGCTAGCCAGCACTACTCGTACAAGAACACTCACAGAGCCTTATCTGGTACACATAAACCCCAGGAAATTGATGGAGGTATGGCCTCCTCTGTAGCTCAATTGGTTTTGTGTTTAGCTTCCACCAGTGGCAAGTTATCTTTTTGTCGACTTTCATTTCCCTTCTTGCAACGTCAACATTACAAATGAAATAAGTTATTTTCCTCTATGCTTTACTATGTTCCCTTGTCTGTTGGTTTCATATCAAAGCTCCTCAGTTCTTTTTGTTCATTTTATATTGTGTTGTATCTGCATTTTCATGCTAATTATTCAAGAACTTCATAGAGTTGGTAGCACTGGCATGCAACTAAAGGTCTGTTGTTGCAAGACAAGTGTTTATCTCTTTGATGTGTCCATACTCATTGAACCTGTCTAGCAGCAAAGAACCTTTTGAGTTCACCACCTGTGCATGCCTGAGTTTGTTCATGCATCTACGGGGGTGCCTGTACAAGCCTGTAAAGAAAAAAGAATGTAATGAACCTTTAACCAGTCCCAATTGGAAATTTATGTGCTGCAAGTTGTGAAGCGTTCTATCGAGGAAATTCTAACAACGCAAGCATTTTCCAATTTCTTTTATTGTTAGAGGAGATAGCACAAAGTGAAATGTTTTTCCATTGCCAAGCGAGGCTCACTGCCAACATAGACAGCCTCCCATTCTGCCACTAGACGAGTTGCAAAACAAAATTCGTTGCAGCGCCATCAGTACTTGCGTACAGGAAGCAGCCAGCGGCCGCCATTGTGCATGAATAGTCGTGTGCGTTTCGCCCGTTCGGTACGCGCGTGATACCGGCTTGGCATACTGCATCGACGCTTGTGGCGAACTCGTCCCTTTTCGTGCTGTTGTCGGGCGACTGTGACCTGGAGTCATGCCAGTTAACTGCTGTGTGCCACTGTGCACGCAGTTTGGTGGCTTTGACAAGTCTGGACAAAAGGTAAGTCCCTTCTTGCTGCGTCGCACCCCCATCATTTGCTTGTCAGGCAGTAGCTTGTTTATGTAATTAAGCATGTTTTTACTTATTTTAATCGCTAGACATGTAGCTTGATTCATCTATAAGTGATCTCGATACGGTTTAGCGATGAAATTATTAAGTAAATGCCTTGAAAAACCTGAAACCTTTTGCGGTTTGTGGGATGCGGCACGATGTTTACCGGATGCCGTCACACGGTTTTGACCACTTGTCTCCCTAAGCAAAGGGCTATATCGTTGTGTTACGCTGTAGAAGGAATGTTTTGAGATCGTGCTGTGCGCGCATGCCATTCTTTAAGGGCGGAGGCCATTTGTGGTTTGGCACAGCTCTGCGAATGCTTATGTCGAAACACCGTCTGCGCCGTTCATGTTGGTAGCGAAACACATCCGGTTTGCGATGTTCGCAGGCAGTACTTGTGCCATGTGATATGGTCAAGCAAGACAACTAAGTGTGTGTGGACCGACGATGTCAGACATAGCCGTGCATTTCGCCTGACGGCTGCATTACTGTGCACACGCACTTTTAGTCGAGCAAGCGGAGCAGATACAAAACATCATTTCGCGTTTTATTTCGCTATAAAGTTACTTTATCTGCCTTCATCGAAAAAAAAAAAAACAGATCCTGGTACGTTGTCACGAAGCCCTACGCATATAAGCACCTGAAATCGATAAATTTGTAACGGTGCAGCCATGTGCGTAGACCTTGGTTGCGCAGATTTGTCGAGTGTTTGAAACCTTGTCTTGCATAGCATCGTCAATTCTTTGTTTTAAGAGAGCGTTGTTGAGATATGTCCCAATCAAGACAGAAAGTGTTCTGAATATTGACTTTTATTCACAGGTGTCATACCATAGATTCCCAAGAGACCAGGACATATACAAAAAGTGGATTGCAGCCATCAGGCAAGATGAAGGCCCACTCTTCACAGTTTCGAAGGCCACCAGGGTCTGCTCTCTCCACTTTCTTAAGAGTGACTTTGTTGCTAATGGTTACCGACACTTACACCAGTCTGCTGTGCCATCCATATTTTTATTCAAGCAGCCAAAGCCATCGAGGAAACCACCAGCTCAACGGGCACCACTTCAGAAAGTTGCATTATCAAAAAGGAAGTGTAACGGTAATGTTCAAGGGCTTTTCACTACAGGACAAAAGGTAGACACCTGTATCGATAACCGAGCAGATGACAAGGAAAACTCAGCAGATGGATGCAACAAAAATACATTCAGTGAAGGCACTGACGTCTTCAATGTTGAAGATACGGGCTCCACTTTGCTTCCTGACAAACCGCAACAGTCACCAGAACCAGCCTCTGGAAGTATTTGTGCATGCAGAGAAAATATTTCTGCCCTAGAGCAGGAGCTGGCTGCAAGCAAAGCAAGCGGAGCAGATACAGAAGCTGAAAATCATCACCTGAAGGTGCAAGTAAGCTCTTTAAGAAAAACTATTGCTGTCCTAGAAAATAAACTCGCTGCAAGCAAAGCAACCGAAGCAGAAAATCAGCGCCTGAAGCTGCAAATAAAGGCACAAAATAATGAATTAAAGCTGCTTCGCACAGAGCTTGTCACTGCACAGAAATATATTGAGAAGCTGGAAGAATTGCCTCCATTTGGAATTCAAAGATTCAAGGACAACAATGATGACATTGAGTTTTACACTGGACTGCCCAGCTACAAGCACTTCTGGGCTCTCATGCATCTCCTTGATTTTGGGGAAAATGGTGAAAACATTGCACGCAAGCGTACAAGGAGCGGGCTACGAAATGTTGAGTATAGTGGTCGGCGACACAAGATTGGTATGGAGAACCAGCTCTTTCTTGTGCTTGTTAAACTTTGAGTTGGCTTATTTCACAGACACATCGGCCACTTGTTCAACGTCTCCATCAGCACAGTGTCAAGAATTTTTTCCACAGTGCTTGACTATATCTATTTGCAGGTAACAGAAATGACAACATGGATATCACGACAAGCTATTGATGCTGCCATGCCATCTGCTTTCAAGGAAAAATAACCATCAACACGTGTCATCTTGGATGCCACTGAGATTAGATGTGATGTGCCAACATCTTTCGTGACGCAATCACAAGTCTATTCCTCGTACAAGTCTACCCATACGTTCAAAGCACTCATAGGCATATCCCCTCATGGAGTACTGACTTTTGTTTCCGAACTATTTACTGGGCGTCTGACAGAGAGTGTGTGGAGAAGAGTGGATTTTTAGACCTGAAGTTTGACACAGGTGACTCAGTCATGGCTGACAAGGGATTTAAAATAAAAGACCTGCTACAAAGCAAGAAAGTTATGCTGAACATTCCACCCTTCCTCATGCATGGGCAATTTACTCCCGCCGAAGTGGAGGAGACTCAGGAAATTGCAGCAATCAGGATACATGTGGAGAGGAAGATCAAGAAAATCAAGGGATATCACATTTTTGACCGGTCGATTCCAATCTCCGTTGTACCTTTAGCGAATCAGATGTGAGCCGTGTGTGCCTTCCTTACAAACTTCCAGCCATCACTTCTAAAAGAAGACACAAACTGATAGAATCCACAGTGTTCCTTAAAGACACTCATTTGCTAGTCATATGTCAATCCTCACAGCCTCGTGGTGCTGCCCTCCTCTTGTGTGCAATAAAATGTTTGCAGCCCTACTTGTCTTTTCGACATGCCATTTTTGCATTGTTTTCTGTATCACATCAGATTACAGTGCTCAACAGGTATGGCAGCAGTGTGTCAAAGTAAAAGTTGTCGAGCACCTCTCTGGCACTTTTCCATTCATTTTCATTAAATCTTATTCTTTCGATCAAAATAATATCTCCTCCATAGACCACAAAGTCACCCCAGCGCAACTGCGATACACCCATCTGCCCAAGCAGTTGATGATAATACTGGTGGTCCCTCTTCAGCTCTGGTACACCATCCCTGATTATGCTACAGAAATCAGTGTTTAGAAGGGCAGACGCCTTGTAGTCACGTAAAGAGTAGGGACACTTTATCTCCACTACACCATAGGATTGTTCTGTGGGGTCGTACACAATCCTGTCAGGCGACGCACCCAACCAAGGAAAAGCTGGGTTAACCAGCAATCCACAGGTGCTAACTGTAGGAGCATGGCCCAGACGGCGTAGAGCATCCTCGTAGCGTTGAGCAGCTAGCGACTCCATCTTGATGCTGTAACTGGAAAAATGTAACAGAAATAAACTTAGTGCAATGTTAGTTAAGCTACAATGTATAGCACAATTTTTGGATACACTAATGCCACTCTGTGGCATATATAATTTGTTCATGTGTTTACAAGGATAAAAAGAAAATACTAACTTGACTGCAGTAACTCTAGAAAGGTCTCTTGCAGCTGTGAGGTTCTGCAGGCCCTTAACAGTCCATTCCTTCCTATTCAGGACCGCACCAAACTTGGAGGATGTGACACGAAGCCGGCGTTCCTGCTGCCATGTTGCACTTTTTGCCTGCTGGCGGCTGTCCTTTTCAAGCGCTTCAGATGCCAATGGTGTCACACATATCTCCTGATGCAGGAAATAAATGTCAGACAGATATGAAAATTAAAAACATTGCATGTTTCTCACGCTCAGTGCACACATTGGTCTAACGGATACAGAGATGTACGTCTTAATATTTGTGGGGTTGCTAAAAATAGAAAATATTACATCTGTCTGATACGACCTAGTGACCGGAAACTATATGAAAGTGCGCATCTATTTGCTACCAAACGCGGGTCCAAGGCAATTAAAATATTGAATGTGATGACTGTGCCTATAGCATCGAAACCATGGCTAAACCTAATTCGCACAAGGATTTGGCACCAACACACAACAATCGAGAGGTTCATAATAATTCCTTGCAAGAAACATTGACCAGCCTCTGACCTGCATAACACTGTTTGACTCAAGGTGTGCTGGAGGATTCCAGGCTGTGCCGCTTTCGAAGAAAGTGACAGTCGGGATGCTTTCACAAGGATTTTCTTCGTTTGCTGGTTGTAACCCAGAAAGAAGCACGGTGAAACCGTGTGGCAGCAGAGACTGTTGGTAGCTCTGTGGCGCCAATGAGGACACCAGCCCAAACCTGGACTGCACGGTGTCGCCTTCGTCGGTCAGCAGGAGCGCTTTCGCGAAGTCATTATCTGGGTCAAACGAAAGCAGTTCTTGAGCAAACTTTTGCTTCGCCTCTTCTTGCTCCTGCCGATTTCTACGGCGTACACAGCGCTCCTTCGGCAAGGCAAACTTTGGCGCGCTAGTCCCGCCTTCTTTCACTTTGCGCCAGTCCACGAATTGAAGCGGGCATCCTCTGATCGTGCTTCTGCGGGGAATCCTCCATTGCTGAGGTAAATCCGTGCACGAGAGCTGGTCCGGCGCCTCTGAGAAACCCTTTGACTGTAGGAGCATGGCAGTCCTCAAAACAGCGATCATGTGGATGCAGGCGAGCTTTCCTGCCGGGCAGTCGCAGCTTCCATCGATGATGCGTGTCGTGTCCAATGCTATCATCACGGAATACGGGGACGCGTTCTTTTTGCTTCGGTAGCATGGTGCCTGCAAGAAGATGAGCCCGGCGCTGGAAATAAATAAAGAGTGCTAAGCTCCTCCATCTATGACTTCAGACAAGAAAATAAACTATTGCACCAACTGATCTATAATTTGTTTTCTTAAACCTAAGCATAAATAAACTCATGAGGATTTCTTAACATTCACACAACAGCAAAGCACTTTTATCACTGAGAGTCAACGGTTGCGACTATCGCCCGTTTACATGCGATAGAGTTGCACAAATATTTACCTGTTTTGGGTGACATTGGTCTTCAGCGCACATACGTTGACGTACGATTCCACGTGAAAGTTGTAGCTTCGTTCGTAGCTTCGTTTCGTTCCCGATCGTCCTGCATAAAATTCGTGTACGCTCCGATCTGACAGCGGAGGTAACACGGCAAGGTCGTTCTTCCATCCAGTGATGGGGAAAATTACCTTCCCTGAATGGTGCGACATCGTTGAAAGTGATTGCACAAACGGGGAACACAAAATGCAGCGCAGACGATTGTTCACGTTAAGATAAGGCCACAGAACAAAAACCAACTTGCCTATCCCTATCGCATCCGCATGTGCACTGCGTTTTTTTTTGTAATGTTTTCATGCCCAATGGCGGCGCTGCACAGTGTTGCTTGAACACTCCAGAGCTTTTTACAGTGTTGCTGGCATTTATGCAACTGGTCTACTAGCATCCACAAGCCCTGCATCCTTTTTTTTTCTTTTTTTTACATGACTCACTTCCAGAGTTGGTTTTCTATGTCTATGTTCTGCACTTGATGTTTCGCCAAAGTTGTTTCAGTAATCAGTGACATTGATGGCAGTGCACAAATGAAGCGTTTGTATGTATAACCCTTCTCTGGCAGGAAGCAGGGCTACCTGAGAGAAGCCGTGAACAGCATGCGAGCTGTAAAAGTTTTTAAGCTTAAATAAAATGTTAGAAATATCTGCTGCTGTTGGGCTGTGCAGCAGTTTAATACTTTGAAGACACAATCTTAAACATGTGACTTACCATCCCTTGTCTGTTTACAATGCTGAAACTGGGTGTGGGAGTACTTAAATAATATCATGTACCAGTTTGTTAATGTACAGTTTTGACGTATGCTGCAATTGATGTTTTTGTTTGAATTTTGTTCCTAGTTTATCCCGTTTTACATTGTAATTGTGCATTTATTGTTTGTATTTACCTGTTTGAATAATCGTCTTTCATAAGCTAAATAAATTATTGTTTTCCACCAAATACTGAAGCAATGTTTCGGCATTAAAACACATAGTAACAATATGTATAGGAAAAGTACGAGTGCTGCTGCTGGTATAGTAGTGAAAGAAGTAAACGTATATATGCTTGCCATTGTTGCTTGCATGACTTACATCACTGGAGCGGAAGTAGCCGTAGGTCATGGAGCTGCTTCACAGCTGCTTCCTTTGACACACCAGGTTGGTGCCACTACTAGGGGACCTCACCAGCACTGCTGCAGAAGTATGCCATTAGAAGATTCCTGGCATCTGCAGCCTTAGGTTCGTTTCTGACACGTGTCGTACGAAGTGGAAAGTAGCTCTGCTCTGAGCCATCCCTTGGCATGCCTTGCCACCAGTGCCCTGGTACAACATTCCCAAAACTGTCCTCCCTGTCTGTGAAATGATGCACATCAGCATTCTGGATGGTCAGGAAGTTGTGCAGGATGCATGCTGCTTTGATGACGAAGTCGACATTCTCAGGCTTCAAAGAGATGGTTCGGAGGAGTATGCGCCACCGGGCTGCCGTGATCCCGAAGACGAAGATTTTCCACGCACCTCCTGGAAAAAAAATTTGGCAAATCATTTATTTTTATTTAGAGTGATGCAATGCAATGCCTTCCTTTAAACAAGAAAAAGTGCAGAAGGGTTGGAAGCTCTTGCTGGTGCATGCCTTGGGACAGCATAATACCTTGGGGTAGGATAAAAAAGATAAGACAATGCGAATGCTAGTTCCTGTGTAGTCATCTCCAATTTTTTTTCTTTTTCCCTGTTCCTAAGCATTCGAAAAAAGTAATCGATGTGAAGTGTGAAAGGTAAACTAACAACGAATGGTTATTTCACAAGCCGTCACACTGAGCACCAGCTATTAATGAGCCATGAATTATTAGTTAAGGATTCCTTTTATGGGGATACCGCCACTGTCCATTACAGCTGTGTACCGAGACAACACCAGCTTCCATGAACAATTTTCTGGACACACAGCTGTATTTGTGGACCCATTGCATGTTATACAGCAAGACACTTAATAGTGAAATGATCTGATCGTGCAAACTCGTGACACAAAGTTCAATAAAGACTTCTTGAGCAATTGTCATAAGAGATGTGTACTTTTTATAGGTTTTCAGTACCAATTTTCACAGATGGAAGTGGCTAATTTATGGTGAACTCGACATATTTTTTTATCCATTTATGTTTTATTTTAGAATTGAACAACGCTGAGTGCAGATCCTTTACTATCTCAGTTTTATACCGTGCTCGGCTCAGCCGATAGTTGAACACTCTTCGTGCATCATTGAGCTGCTTTGCCGGAAACGGGCGCATAAAATCGGTGCGCAGCTGGAATGCCTCTTCCCCAATGAAAGTGAAAGGCGCAATCGTGCCTGTTGTTCCTGGAAGTCTAGCACAAGCAGGCACAGAGAGGCGGTCTTGTAGGAGGGCTCTTCCAAAGGTGGAGTTCTGGAAGATACAGCCATCACTGTGGCAGGCTTCTGCTCCAACATCTATCAGTATGTACTTGTAGTTGCTGTTGACAACAGCCATGAGTACAACTGAAAAGGTGCCCTGAAAATTGGCATTCAAGAATTACACCAGAGGCACAAGTATGCCTATCATAATGCAAGGGTGACAGGTAGCTAATAAGCAAAGTGAAAGAGTATGTCTGTAACTATTAGGTGCCTCAACTACATTGGTTTACACACAAAGGTTACATGCGATGAGGATATTTGAGGGGCAGCAGTTGTATTGCAGCCTCGCAAGCTCTTGCGACATGCATTTTGTGTACTGAAACCAAATTGTAGAGTTGGCAAATACAAAAGTGCCTGCATTTGTTTGTATAAATATGTAAAACAGCAACACAATGTGTGTGTTACTGCTTGGATAAATGCAAGCTTTCAATAAAGAAAACTACGAATGAAAGCATTAAAATTTCCATCAGGTTGTTGGCGGCAACTGTAAATCCAATCACACTAGCATAATTATTTCAGTGGTGTTCGCACACCTTATACATGCATAAATTTACCTTGTAGTTGTAGTACAAGCTGCCACAATTCCGAGAAGCAACTATGGCAACATGCTTTCCATCAACTGCTCCCAAGCAGTTTGGGAACTGCCACTATGCGGTGAACCCATCGGCAATCTGTGCCCATTCAGACGTGCTTGGTGCCTGGAAATACCCCAAACAAGTACTGCTCCTGTGATTTCTTAATACAAATGGTCAAAAGGAACAGTGGAAATTCAGTTGTGATTGTGCAATGTGTGTGATTTGTCTCTTTTAGCTACTCCAAGTTTGTAAAAAGTAGAGCAATATAATTCACAATGAAGTAATTGCTATCATTGGAGTGTCAAGACTGGCTGCCTCTGGATAATGAGTAATTTGTAGAGGTTGGCGAACATTCGAAGTTCCAGATATGATAAAAATTACGCAGTAGCTATACGTATTTGACAATTGATAGTTCAGTGTGTATTTTGAAGTATCGAAACTCAATAAAAATTTTGCAAAATTACCGCGGGAGGACACCTCCTAAAGCCGACTGGTATCTGCGCGGCAAGAATTACTGTTCATGACCGGAGTTACCCTGCCACCTTCGTTGTCCTCAGACAGTGCTCACGAGACGTCATTCATGGCATGGACTTCCTGAACCAACACGGCGCAATCATCGTTACTGTTTTTCGTCTGCGAAACAAAGTGTGTCGCAAATTATCAAAATTGAAACAACAGTTTTCGAAGCAATGCAGAAACAAATTGGTTAATGCAGGCTTTGTTTTTGGTTTCGCAGCTGAAGCCTACGTGGCAACCTGCGATTTTTGCTTGTAGACTGTCATTTAGACTTTTTTGGCAGCATAGTTATGCATCAGTTCTATCTTTTACACTACAATAAGCGATGTTTTTTGGAAAGGGCCCTATTACACATGTCTACAGCACACAAGCCCCCCAGCAGCTTCTTTTTTTCACAACTTCCGATATTTTTTAGGCACTTGTGCAAAGCCAGTCATACCGCAGGCATTCATTCTTAGAAATCTTATTTCCAACCAGGCCCCAAAATTTTCAGACTATTTGTGCAGTTTTTTTAATGACAATCGTTTTTGAAATTGAACCTAATTAACCCTGGTAGCCGTCTTTTTTTTTCACTAGTCAGTAGGAGTGGCCCCTAGTAATATCAAAACAAATATTGCTGTTGTAAATATATGAGTCTCCATTTGACTAATCAATATTCGATTCGCATCCAACAAAGTTAGTATTCACCTACCTTTAAAAGTTTGTGCATGTAATATGCATAATTAAGAGTGAAGATTACATTTTTTCATGTTATCGGAACAAATAGAAACTTGTGAAGACGGATGAAATAAGCGCCAAGTTCACATGCACAGCAGTACCTTAAAATGTGTGCCAGCAATGTCCCTCATAGCTGTGTGACATTACGTTCATGTAGTGGTCTTTCAACCTTGCCCAGATTGCTCGACAGGCCACATGAATGCAGTCTAGCCGTCTCAATCCCCACACGGTAAGCCAGGGCAACATCTTTTATGTCCTCCCCGGATGCCAAGTAGCTGGAATGCAAATTGGAAAGAAATGAGTACCGATTTCTCAGTTGTTTGCACATTAGGATGACATGGCTTTCATGTTTATGGGGGCACTCTTTGAGTGACATACGATCAAATTTAATTTGTGCAGGTTAACTTCCACCTGCATGTTTTACAAGTTGTGCAAGGTCAAAAGCACTGAGGTAGCTTTTGTGTGATGCCATTTGATGGCAAAGTTAGCTCACAACTGCTACACTGGTGATGCACTAAGTGCGCACTTTTAATCGCTGTAAGATATATATATATATTTTAAGTATTTCTTTTTTCACACGCATTGTCAGTTGCTTCGTTCTTTATTTTGTCTTGCTTCAACGTTTTGCAACCCGTCCCTGCTTTGGCTGCCAAAAGGCAGCTGGCAATATTATGTAAATAAATAAATCATAGATTAAATGACAAAGAAATGTTTACTCTTTAGGCTGCACATTCTGGATTCCTTCAATCGCATATTATTTTTGCAGGGGCAACCCCCTCTACAAACCTCCATGCTGTAGCAAGTCGTTCTCCAGGCTCCAGGTGTTCTCGTATGTGGTGCTGCCGTGTGAGGTCCTCTGCTACAAAGGTCAAGAGCTTGTCGAAGAGCAGCGGCGTCATGCGGAAAAACTTGTACAAAAATTCATGGTCACCCTGACGCATCCGTTGCATCTGTAAAAAAAGGTGAATTGTTACCTGACAGAAGGCCCGTGCCCTACCCACATACACGCGGAAGTATCAGGAGCTGTACACTTTTAACTGACACACATGGATAGCCACTAGCCATGACTAACTTCACCCCCTGCATTGTTTACATATACAAACAGTGTGTCGGCAAACAGGACAACAAGTGAATGTTAGAATCAACAAAAATTGTGCGGCCATTGCCAAGAAACTTCCGAAAGCAGTGGCATAGCATTTTAACCTGCCAGGTCACAATTTAACTACATTACACTTCATATTCTACAGTCACACTTCCGAGAGGCAGGGAATATAAGAAATCATATCTCATCCACAAGTTTAATATTTAACCAACACGTGTAATGTTTCAACTGGTGCTCTTGAATTCATGCGCTATACTAATGGCACAAATATTACTAGCAGTCCTTAACTTTTTTGTAGGGATGCGCAAATACCGAATAGTAGCTTTAGAACTGAATATCCATTCAAATGAAGAAAAAAATGAGGGTGGATATCGAATAAAATATCGAATAGCAAAAAATTTCTTACATAACTTAATCCTTACAAATTTTGTGCAAGATGGGAGGGCGCTATACAAGCTCCCTATATAGTGTGGTCTACTCTTAATGAAGGGAGCTCCAAATTAGGATTCCAGCACTGGCTACACCTTAGTTCTAGCATATGGAGGTCTGGAAAATACATTTATTAATAGACTGTCTGTTGAATAGAATTAAGTGCTTCTCCCCCTCTGAAGGTGAAGAATTAGTGAAGGTATGTGCCATTTCCTACGCCTACAAGGGTTAGGGAACTGTTGAAGTGGCGTAAAGTAGCGTCACCGCGTATCTATACGATCTGCGCGCATCCGGCGGCTAATCAGCCCGACCTTCACCCATGTTTTCGCGCTTTCCGAAATACGCCATGCTCTTGTCGCTCCCTCTGTTCGCATACGTTACGTTATCGCTTCCATCTGCGCTGTCAACCTGGACGAACCCTGTACCGACGACGCGGGGCCGTTCTCAAAATGGTGGCGTTCGCGCGCTGTATGCGATCCCCGCATAACTTTTCACTTGTGTCTCCTATGCGCGCATTGAAAAATAACACTGGTAAGGAAAGTAACTGCTGTCCTGAGGAAGACAAGACCCCATGTCCTAACGTTGGCTCCTTGTTCTACCACTCCCCGCAGGGGCGTCTGCGTAAGCAGGCGTTTGGTGTGTTGCGCCACCACGTACCCGAGCACACGAGGGTTGGACCCTCCCGCGTGTAGCCGTGCGCGGCTTAGCCGTGTCTGGGGAAAGGGGGATCCTGGGGGTTGAGCCGATGCTGGGTGCTTGGACCTTTAAGGCCCCCCGGCGGAGGCAACACACCCCTTTGGCCTCTGCTTCACATAGACGGCACCTCCAGACTGACCCACCTGGAGGACATCGGCAGTCGCCTTTTCCTGTCTCTCCCTCCTCAAATCTTCGTCTTTATCTCTCACTTTTTTACCTTTCCTGTCTCCTTCTCTCTTCTTTTTACTTCCTTTCTCCTGGCGGCAAGGGTTAACCCTGTGTGGCTATCCAACCTTGGGTACACCATATTCGGTTATAGTGACGGCGTACGACTGGCGTCGTGCAGACTTGTATGCAAGCTCTGCCGCGTCCCCTCGTTGGGCTCCGTGGTGGGCGGTCGGCGCTGTTGCCGAACATATACAATTATTCATGGAAACTTCTTTCCCCTCCCTTGCTGATCGCCCTCAGAAACGAGGGCGCACCGAAGATGTTTTCAAGTTTTTTGGACGTCAAACCCAGAATTTTCCCCGCTTTCACGTTATTCATTCTGAAAAGCCAAACAAAGTAGTCCGAAACGTTTCACCATTCCTTGTTTCAAAATCCCTGACTGATGCTTTTGGTCCAGGTTACAAGGTGTCGAGGATGGCAAGCGGCGACCTCCTCTTGGAGCTCCGCGATGTAAAACAATACGAGAAACTACCGCAACTAGTTTCATTTGGCGAGACCCCCATAACAGTAACCCCACACCGTACAATGAACACCACCCGTGGTGTTGTGTCAGATGATGATTTACTAGAGCTGACTGAAGCGGAACTCCTGGAGGGCTTCAGCGAACAAAATGTGATCAACGTCAGAAGAATAAAGATGAGGCGGGATGGTAAGGAAATTGCGACCAAACACCTAATTCTCACATTCAATTCAAGTGTCCTGCCCGAATCCATCGAGGCCGGCTACATAAAGCTCCGTGTCAGGCCTTACGTGCCCAATCCACTCCGTTGTTTCAAATGTCAGCGCTTCGGTCACAGCTCGCAGAGCTGCCGCGGCCGCCAAACTTGTGCTAAATGCAGTGCCACAGAACACACCACTGAAACTTGTGAGAACGCTCTCCAGTGTGTAAACTGTGATGGGGAGCACGCCGCGTACTCACGGTCGTGCCCATCCTGGAAGAAAGAAAAAGAAATAGTAACGATCAAAGTTAAAGAAAATATCTCATTCAAGGAGGCACGCAGGCGGGTTGTATACCTGCCAAAGAAAAGCTTTGCCGAAGTGGCGCGTCAGGGGGCAGCGTCACAACGGCGTCCGGCGCCTGTCCGACCCACAAACAGTGAGTTGGCAGTTACGCCGTCTGCCCCCACGGTGGTTGCAGCTAGCGCTGCTCCGCCAACCGAGCAGAAGGGACCTTCTACCCCGAAGTTGGGCGCAGCTGAGGCTGCTCCAACCACCCCGGCCCCTTCCAGCGCTGGCAACAGCCGGCGCAGCCAAATTCCCCAGGGAGCCCCATCGACCTCCGGGCCGGTGGGCGCAGCGGTCTTGCCCTCCAAGGCGGGACTCTCCCTGATAACTTCTCGCTCGCAAGAGCACGTGTCCGGCGCCTCACACGAGGCAATGGACACAACACCTAACCTCAAGGCGCCCCAAGCGCCTAAGGAGCGGCGAGGATCCCTCGAACGCTCCAGAAAGGGCAAAACTCCCGTTACAGGGCCTCGAAAGGGCTCTGTAATTTAATCTCTGTAATCTCGATAATCACTACTTCTGTACACACAGCACCTACTGACCTCCAATATGGATACACAAATAATTCAATGGAACATCAGAGGTCTTCTTAGGAACCTTGATGATGTGCAAGAGCTTATCCAAAAACACAATCCACTAGTGCTGTGTCTACAGGAAACACACCTAAAACCACAACATACAAACTTTCTCCGACCGTATATTAAGTTTCGCAAAGATCGCCATGATGCTGTTGTATCATCAGGCGGCGTTGCCATTTTGATTCATAAAAGTGTTTCCTGTCAGCGTTTACAGCTACAAACGCCCCTTGAAGCAGTGGCGGTTCGAGCTGTTCTTCTGGATAAACTCGTCACCATTAGCTCGATCTACATACCCCCACACTACAAATTAAACAAACATGAATTTCAGTCATTTATAGACGAGTTGCCAGAACCCTATGTTGTTCTTGGCGATTTCAATGCGCACAGCTCCCTGTGGGGCGACTCTCGTACAGACGCGCGAGGTCGTCTTGTTGAACAGTTCCTTTTTTCTTCAGGTGCCTGCTTGCTCAATAAGAAGGAACCCACGTATTACTCCCTAGCAAACAGAACCTTTTCTTCAATAGATCTTACCATAGTTTCCCCGTCCATACTACCCGAACTCGAATGGGAAGTCACGAACAATCCTTACGGGAGCGACCACTTCCCTATACTGATAAGAACATCTAAAGAAAACGAATATCCTCCGCAAGCTCCTAGGTGGAAGATAGACACAGCTGACTGGGAGAAATTTCGAACACTTACTAACATCTCGCTGGCTGATATGTCTTCTTTAGAAATCGATGCAGCTGTGGAGTACTTTACAGCCTTCATCATAGATGCCGCAACTAAATGTATATCACAAGTAAATGGACTGGCAGGCAAACGGCGTGTTCCCTGGTGGAACGATGATTGTAGGATCGCTCGTAAGAAACAAAATAAAGCGTGGGGGTTGCTACGCGCCTCCCCCACTGCGGAGAATCTTATCAATTTTAAAAAACTTAAATCCCAAGGCAGGCGAACCCGCCGACAGGCCAGAAGAGAGAGCTGGCAGAACTTTTTAACAGGTATCAACTCGTATACAGATGAGGCCAAAGTCTGGAACAGGGTTAGTAGAATAAGAGGGCGACAAACATACTCCCTCCCTTTAGTAAACACCCAAGGCGAAACCCTGCAAGACCAGGCAGATTCACTAGGGGAGCACTTTGAGCGTGTGTCAAGCTCAATCAATTATTCCCAGTCCTTTCTTAAGCATAACGAAATAATAGAACGTCAGCCAATCATACGGAAATCCAGGCAGAATGAACAGTATAATCGGCCTTTCGGTATTGCCGAGTTGAGAGCTGCCTTGAACACATGTAAAAGCACTGCACCGGGACCAGACAGAGTCATGTATGACATGATCAGGCACCTACATACTGACGCACAAGTTACACTTCTTACACTATACAATACTATTTGGGCTTCGGGGTACCTCCCATCCACATGGAAAGAAGCGATTGTGGTTCCTGTCCTAAAGCAGGGAAAAGACCCTTCCTTGGCGGCTAGTTACCGTCCGATAGCTCTAACTAATTGTCTGTGTAAGCTTTTTGAAAAAATGATAAATCGCAGACTTATACATTTCCTTGAGCTCAACAATATACTCGATCCTTATCAGTGTGGATTCCGAGAAGGGCGGTCCACAACCGATCATCTTGTGCGCATGGAAGGAAATATCCGCGATGCCTTTATACATAAACAGTTTTTTCTATCGATATTCCTCGATATGGAGAAGGCATATGACACGGCATGGCGTTACGGGATCTTACGAGACCTGCCGGCAATTGGCATCCGTGGACATATGCTGAACACAATTGAAAGCTATTTGTCAAATCGTACCTTCCGAGTAAAAGTCGGCAATGAACTCTCACGTCCCTTTACGCAAGAAACTGGTGTACCCCAGGGAGGCGTGCTCAGCTGCACTCTCTTTATCGTAAAGATGAACACGCTACGTGCTTCACTACCACCTGCCATTTTTTATTCCGTATACGTAGATGATATACAAATAGGCTTCAAATCCTGCAACCTTACAGTATGCGAAAGACAGGTACAGCAGGGCTTGAACAAGGTTTCCAAGTGGGCAGACGAAAACGGATTTAAGGTCAACCCCCACAAAAGTGCTTGTGTTCTCTTCACAAGAAAGAGAGGCCTGGTCCTAGATCCTTGTGTAGAACTGGGCGGACACCAAATTCCTGTCAGCAAAGAACACAAATTCCTTGGTGTTATTCTTGACTCTAGGCTCACTTTCATTCCTCACATAAAACATGTTAAAGAAAAATGTCTAAAAACAATGAACCTACTTAAAATCCTATCATACACAACATGGGGTAGTGACAGGAAGTGCCTGTTGAATCTTTACAGGAGCCTAGTTCGGTCGCGAATAGACTATGGAGCCGCAGTGTATCACTCTGCCGCCCCGAGCGCGCTAAAGATGTTAGACCCCGTACACCATCTGGGAATCCGTCTGGCCACTGGGGCATTTAGAACAAGCCCTGTTGAAAGTTTGTATGTTGAGTCCGATGAGTGGTCACTCCATTTTCGGAGAACTTACATCAGCTTCAACTATTTTCTGAAAGTGCGCTCTAATAAGGAACATCCGTGTTTCACAACCGTTAACGACTTGACATGTGAAACACTTTTTCATAACAGACCCTCTGTGAGACGTCCTTTCTCACTGCGTGCAAGAGAACTTAGCACGGAAATGGATGTCCCAGTTCTCGACCAACGCCTAATGCCTCCAGCTAAGCTAGTACCACCCTGGGAGTGGCAGCTGATAGAATGTGACACATCCTTTGTACAGGTCACTAAACATGCGTCAGAGACACATATCAAAATGCACTTCTTGGAGCTCCAGTACAAGTACTCGTGCACAGAGTTTTATACGGACGCTTCTAAGTCGCATGCCGGGGTGTCCTACGCAGCCATTGGCCCATCCTTCTCGGAATCCGGTGTACTGCACCCTGAAACAAGCATATTTACGGCTGAGGCCTATGCACTACTGTCGGCAATGAAACATATCAGAAAATCAAATGTTCAAAAAACAATTTTATTTACAGACTCCTTAAGCGTGGTAAAAGCCTTGAAGTCACACTGTAAACACAGAAACCCCGTAATTATTGAGCTCTATTCCGTCCTCTGTAGAGCGTATATGTCTAACCAGCATGTCATTATATGCTGGGTGCCTGGACATAGGGGCATCGAGGGTAACGTTCTAGCAGACCAGATCGCCACATCAATTTCATTGCATACAGTCAGTCCTACTGCTTCGGTCCCTGTCACGGACCTGAAGCCTTTCTTAAGAAGGAAACTGCGAAACCACTGGCAACGTAAGTGGGACGTAGAAGTAAATAACAAACTGCACGTGATAAAACCACAGTTAGGTTCTTGGCCCTCCGTAACAAAATCACGGCGAACAGATGTCCTATTCTGTCGCCTCAGAATAGGACACACATTTGGTACGCACAACTTCTTACTCACTGAAAATGATCCTCCAACTTGCGGTAGATGCGGGGAGAGGCTGACCGTCCTCCATGTCCTCCTGGAGTGTCGGAAAGCCGAATCTGACAGAAAGAAACATTTTCCATTAGCATACCGGCAGCATATTCCCCTTCATCCTGTAATGTTACTCGGCCCAGAACCGCTCTTCGACACTAACGCAGTCCTAAGTTATCTGAAAGATGTTGTGTTGCATGTTGTTAGCCCAACATGTTCGTAGCGTCTCCTCTCTTCAGAGGATGGCGCTGCGATAGTTCTTTCGTGTAGCACGTGCCTCTAGGCCCTTGTGTTTGAAGGGCTCTGGCGAGGCAACAGTGCTCCAAGCATTTTTACCGTCTCATATATTTTCTATTCTGCATCATTCTTTCACGATGGATTTTAGTGTTCATAGTATTCGTCATCTGTCATCGCCATAATTTTATAACAAGTTAATTTTACGCACTCTACAGCGAATATTTTTAGGCCACTTTACAGCCAAGTCACATCTTCCATAATACATCGTCAACATTACAACTTGTCATGGCGCTCTTTGGCCAAACCTGGCCCTTGCGCCACAAAACAACACACATCATCATTTTGTTCTACCACTGTAGATAATCGAAAGGAAAGCGGTTACTCACAGCCGTGTAGTAAAGTCCTTCTTCTTTACGCCGTTGAAATACGGACCGGACCCACCAACGTCGCTGCAGACGCTTTCTGCGCTCCAGCCGCCTTTGCGAAAGCAGCAGCAGCAAAAGCTTCCGTGCAAGGAGCAAAAGCTTCAGTCTCATCTCGTACATCGCGGGTAGAGAACCCTGAAGCTGGCGAAGCAGGCGGATCTCGACTGCAACGTCGTGCGGGGTCGCGCGCAGATTGTCAACTGAAGTCGCGGATTCGCGGGCGAGCAGCTGACGCTTTCATGCGCTATCGCGCGTGCGGATCGGCACTGGTGATGTTGATCATTGATGTAGCTTTGCTTACCGTACGATGTGTAGATAAAACGGCGTACATTTCTCAACTTAAAAACAATATAGTAGCTCTAACATCGATAAATTAAATAGAAAGGTTAGTCATAATGAAATTTAGGATAAAGTTTTCTCAAACCCAAACACAAACGTTTCCGCCGAAGCTGGTCTGTCAGCCCTGTGCTGCGCGCAGTGAGACGCGCATGTGTGCGCTAAAGTGTACTAGAATATTGGGTAGTGGGCTGACTGAGCTCCATCCGCTGTCGCGGTTTACGTCTCGCCTGCTAGATGGCGCCACCACTGTGTTCAATGTAAGCGGCCGCGCTTTGGCCGTGCGAAAGGTACGTGGTCGCCGCTGTAGAAACGGTCTAATTTCTTGAATGCTCGTTTCTCATATAAATAAAGAGCTTGGACAGTATGCTTGTTTGTCAGTAGTACTTCGTCTTTCTTTTCATGAGGGAAAAGTTTCTTTAATCAACATTTTTGTAACGCTGGCTTTGCTGAGCTTGCACTCGTATCGAAAACTCGCGTCTTGCGCCGAGTAAAAGGCTGTGGGGTTCCTCTCCATTGACAGCAAGTTTGGGTATATTTACTCAATAATAGCGTGACATAACAAATGAATCACTTACATTCTTGTCAAAGACAGCAGTTTTACTGCTGTCTTTGATTAGAACGTAAGTGATCCATATGTCGCGGTGTTATCGAGTTGCGCGCGTGCAGAAATTCGTTTTCGGCGTTACCCTATTTGCAGTCCTTACAGCAATTCAGGCACCTTTGGAACGATGCCTTTCCTGTATACCCACCTATTTGACTCTGGCTGAGCATATTGTGGAAGAAAAATAGAGGTATATCAATGAAATGTTAAGCAGCATAGATATGAAGTTTTAATCGCACATGAATGTTGAAACAAAAGGTAAACCGTTTAAAACACCTTCCATGCTGTAGCTTGTCACATATGTGCCAGAAAACATGCGCCTATACATCAGTCGTTGCTCTACATTATTCCAACATAAAACGCATTTAATTCTCCCGACACTAACATACTGCATAATTTCCTATATCTGCCTTTCCAGAGAGTGATGTTGGTATAGCCACACTTATTTTTAAGGAAATATTTTATGAAAGAAAAAGAGAAAAAAAATGCAAACAAAATGTTGGTTGAACAACTTTAACAAAAGTTTATTATCTTGACAAGCACAATGCAACAAGTAGACAATGCAGACAGCATGCACATTTCAAGAGCAGCGGCTCAACTTCAAGTGCTTTGCCTTTTGGCGCTTCCCCGACTTGTCAGTATTTATACTTTTAACAAAGAAGTGAAGTCGTGTAGTGACATAGAATTTGATTATTTTTGGAGAAAGGGTGGAAGCATGACTGGAACAACCACCCTCTTGGCCAAGTCTGGCTTTGACAACTGTCAGCACATCTAAAATGCTGTCAGAGTGCAGCTGTCCATGGGAGAAGCAGCCTGTGAACAAGTCCTCAAGCTTCTTTATGAAACCAAATAAGCGACCAGTTGGATAGAGGAGCCCTCCATTGTCACGAAACTTTGTCAGCCTCGCAAGCTGGAAAGTTTCATCTGGGGCAGGCATAGTGAGAAGGGTCAGACAGTCTTGGCAATTGGTTTTTAAAACGCATTTTCTTGCAACATAGCCAGCGATGTGAAAAATTATTCTTGAGTCACTGCTGGCAATGTGCTGGTTATGGTCTTGGGAGGATGGAGCTGTGTGCATGCTCTTAGCAGCACTCATTGGCAGATGAAAGTCTGCTGCATTCTGCGCAGTGTCTGGCAGGCTGTCAACTTCCAGGAGGGAGCCCAGTTCGTCCTGCTGACAGTTACCTTGACTGGCACATTTTACTAGCCCATAAAATGACAAGCAGTTAATGATAACTAGAAATTGACTTGGTGTTGGGTGGTCATTACTGCCAGAAGACTGTCGAACGATCCCAAAAAGGTTTTCAAGAGGGTCTTGACTAGTTTTGGAGGTCATTAGGTACTTAAAACCTACTTTTCTTGTAAGGTAATCTAGCAAGCCTAATGTGCTTGAAATGGTTACACGCAGACCTGTTGCCGTGGACTCACTCACAAAGCCACCTGTCCCTTTTACATGCTCCTCCCATGCTTTAAGATAGGATAAAAAATCCTGCAGCACAGCTGTTGCTCGAGAATCTGGCCGGAGGGCTTCCGCAGGGAACCATGAGGTCATCACAGATATCAGCTGGTGGATTTTGCTGAAATACACAAAAAAGCTCTTCAGATGTTGCTTGCACCAAGTTAGACTTAAACATCATTTCCAGCTAACAAAACCATAATGCAAAGGTTTCATTACTTTTAAAATTAAGTAGCAGAAGAGAAAATAGGCATTTCACCTGAAGACTTCCTGAGTTGCATCCATTCTTCCAAGAGTGGCTTCTAACGTGTCCTTATACAGGTGAAAAGCTTGGAGCACTTTAGTGCCGAAAAGCTGGAACGCATAACTGACTCTCATCTTTTCAAATGCATTTGGCTCAATATGACATCGTGTTATCCCTGGCATAACCTTGAGGGTAACATTGCAGGAATCCATTTTGTAGGCTTCCTTTACGTGTTGCATATCCACCTAAAAAGAAATTGGAGAGGACCCTGTTAAGCTTCAAGAGTTAGTAATAGCACAACAAAATCCTCAATAAGATGAAGAAGAGCCTTACATGGCCAGCTGGAGTGTTGAATCCAGATTTCAACAATGAGTTGCGTAGACATTTGATAAGATGAGGGAAGTCGGATATAAAAAAGAGGTTTCGTGATGCATCGCTGGGGTGCTGAATTTTGCAGGTGGTAGACTCAGCTGATGCTTGTATCCCAAGTATCCTCCACATCCTTCTATTCCAGCTTGCGCCGTCGCATGTAATGAAATCAACAAAAAGGCCACTATTTTCGGCCAATACGGTTGCCTCAATAACAACTTTGGCAAGAATGTCCCCCTTCATGTTGCCATGTGTGGCAAAATAGCCAATTACCTGGCTCCATTTTCCCTGAAAGGGAACAAATAGTATAACCATGCCATGGTCACATGGGACACCTTTGTCTTTGGCTGCTGTGAAAGGGCCTAGGTCTACAAAACCCTCAATAACCCCAGACGTTTTAACTGCAAAGTGTTCCGACAGCTTTAGCTCGTCTATAACTAATCCACCATGTTTTTTCCAGGCATCAAGCTCAGCTGACTTCACTTTTAGCTGCCTCAGAACTTTGTCGCTGAAGCCAAACACAGTGCGATATGCAGATACATAGCGCTTGAGAGTTGATTTGCACGGTAGGGAAAGAATGCTATTACGGCGAAGATGCTCATACAGACGAGGACTTTTCATCTTCATTATTATGCAGTCCAGGACCCACATTTTCGTGTAGCGTAGACCATTAGGTTTCACTTTTGAAGCTGCGAAGCACTGTCGAACAGCTTCCTGCTGTCTGGGGGGCAGTTTTGAGATCTGTGCTTCTAATGCTTCTGCTTGAATGGCAGCATTTTTCCCTCTCATTTTAGCAAGTTCATTTTTCACATCTCCTAGGCGAACAACTAGCCTCTTGTTTCTTCTCGCTGCAGCTCGCAGTTTAAGCACGACAGATCGGCCGCTCTTTTTATCGGTTCTTTTGACCCTCGCTCGTCTGATCTGCAGTGCTCGTTTCAAGTAGCGGCAAGACACACACTGCGTACCTGCAAGAAAAGTGCATTGAATTGAGTTCCCACGGAGCCAAAAAATCAATGAACGCAACATAAAACGAGTTGCAAATTAGGCAAAATGGACAGCATAATTACCTCTTTCAGCGACCTGACCCAGGCAATTGCTGCTGAAGTACATTTGCTCGAGGGTCACTACGTGGGATTTAAGGTTCTTCGTAAAATACCTTTCTTCATAATCTTCAAGTCGCATTACTCCAGTGCAAACACTCATGGAATCAGTTGCTCTCAGCACATCTTCTGCTTCCCCGCTTGTTTGCAATGTGCTTTCTTTTAGCAGAATTCCTCTCACAAACACTTTGTAGTAACTGTGCGTCTGTGACTGAAAGAACATTACCACTTTTTCTGAGCACACCTCATTTCTTGATGTCAACACAGACGTGCAGTACACGACACCGTCGTGTCCAGGAAACCTGTGCTTGGTCCACTGCTCCGACGGTACCTGAAGACTGTCAAATAACAGCATGGGTTCCTGCTGACCCAGTGGGCATGAAAATTCTGCATCGGCGTCCGGCTCCACGCCTGCTTCCGTCGAGGAGGCCGCGCCTTGCTCAGCAATCGTTGCAGCGCTTGTGTAGGACACCGTCGTGTCACTGTTCGAGCACGGTCTACGCTTCGCCGGAGACGCGCAACTCTCTGACTTCCTTTTACGAGCAGGCCTCACTTTCACAGCTTTTTTCGTCAAATACGCGGGTAGGTTTGGAAGAATGGTTGGCACAGCATCACTGCTAAGCAGTGGCTTACCACGTGGGATCCGCACTTCCTTGCCACCAATGATGTGTACATAGTCGCGAATTACGTAGCGCGGCTCAATCAAAATGTAGTTCGCACACGGCACTTGTCTTCGAGAGGCTTGTCCGCTCGATGGAGGTTTTTTTCCCACAGTCTTCGAAGTGCTTCATCCTTGGGCACGCTGAATAACGACGGCTTTGGGGCACCTTTTACATGTACATAGCCCGTTTTACAGCCGGGCGCAAAACAGTGGTTCAAACGGCGTGGTGCCATTTCACACGCAATAGCGACGCACGATATACTTCCCTACGATGATTTCTTATAAACATTAGAATTGGTAATGTAAACTTCGGAACACATGAAAGAAAGCACAGCGGAGGCAGCGGCGCGCAAAGCCAGGAAGGCAGCGGCGGAGGCAGCGGAGGTTTACATTAACGACGACGACAGCGCCTCCGCGCGGGTCCCCGGGAAAACATAAAAATGTTCACATTTCCGGCGACGCGGGAGCGCACGCCGCCACCGGAGAGTCAGCTCACTACCCAACGGTCTAGTTCACTTTAGTGTGCGCGTATCGTGTGGCTGGTCGCACTTCCCTTCGTCACCCGCGTACGCGCTCGCAGACGCGTATCCCGTGCTGCGTGTGGTTGGGCCTTAAGGGGAAGCTGAAGAGTCTGTCGACTTCAATAAGACGCTCATATACGGATGCGGGAACCTTATAAAGCATGTAGGTAAAATTAGGCGGTTTTTTTCAATTAGGAGCGACGTAATCGTTGGTTGAAATTGCGCTGTAGCTCCGCCCCCCGTTGAGTGAGCGAGCGGAGCGGAGACCGGAAACCGCGGTGTTGTGACGTCAACTCTGTTTGGTTCCTTCGCAGCGTCCGCGACCGTGCCTGACCGCGCTTGTTTCTGCGTGCGTGCCATCGTAATCTGCTTCGATCGACCCTGCATTCCTTTGTTGGTGCGTCTGCGTGTATGTAGAGTGGTAGTCAACGTGAGTGGTAATCAACGTGAGTGATAGTCAACGTGAGTGGTAGTCAACGTGAGTGGTAGTCAACAGATGAAGGTCACTACACGTACTGCATGAACCGGGAAGCTTTTCACGCGTTTAAACCGTCTTTGTAGATTGCCGACGGCTTTGGACAGCGCACAAATGCCGACGATCGCATCCCCGCTTACGTTCCACGAGGAGGCATGCAGGAACACAACACTACAGTTGTTTGACCGGAAACGAGCTCACTGGATCGGCGAAAGATCGGCGAGATCACTAGATCGCTTTGCAAAAAACATACTCGCCAAAGAGCATTTCCAACACGAGGAGGTCCCAAGACTTTGCTTTCGTTCGCGTCGAAAGCACTGCTCGCACCAGCATCGTTTTCTTCGAGAGGCCGGCTCTTCGCAATCGGCTCGTACTTGTAGGGAGTAACGCCGAACTCCTCAGAAAAACGCAGTGTCTCTAAATTTTCCATTACCGTCTCAGAAAAATAGCACCAAACTACCTGGCACCGCGCTTCACGTGTAGCGGCAGCGGTCGGTTACTAGAGTTGACGTCACGAGGCGCACCGACCAATCACAGGCGGAGACGCGCGAGCTGGGCGTGACAGCTGCTGCACTTTTCGTCGAAATAAAATATATTTGCGCTTTCTTTCGCTCAATTTCGATACGATATTCGAATTCGGAGGGTTTAAAACCATTATGTACAGATGTTCACTCATTTTTTCTGGAAAACCTTTCAGCTTCCCTTTAAGTTGCGTTTATAGTCCGACGTTATCGGCGCGCGGGCGAGCGTCGTTCGCCGTAAGTCACGCTATGTTAGTTGCGCTGCGCCAGCCGAGATGCCATCCCCTCTACACCTCAGCACGCTCGCCGTCGGCTGATATCTTCGGAGCATGCGCAGAAAGTCGCGCGTCGTCCGCAAAAGCCGTCAGCGGAGTTACGTTGGCGCCTTTTTCTTCGCAGTCTGATCAGTTTCGCGCCTGTCGAACGAAACATGGCTTGGACGTATTCTGTGCGACAGAAACTTGTCCTTGCGTTATTAGTGCACCATCTGCGACGGAAGTGCAGGCGCTCCATGTACTTACGCTCGTGAAATTTTTGAAGAACGGCGAACCGCCGGCGAGTACCACCAGCTAGTGCAAGAACTGCAGCAGAAGGACCCGGAGTGCCCCATCTCAGGTATTTAAGGTAACCGCACTTTGCACAAAGGGTGTGCTTTATTGTTATTGAGATTGCATCTTCCCCTTTAGCTCGCTGTGAAATATGTGAGCCGCTCTTTTCATTGTTAGAGATTACCTTAATTGGGTGCCGGACTTCAAGCAACAAAAAATTCATCTGCGCTAACTACCGGCTTATTGGAGAGCCAACACCGCTCACGAAGTATGTTATTGTCTACATTCTTTCAGATGTCGTTCGCCATCGGCACTTGCCTGGATGTTGTGTAATTAACGATAAACTGGGGTTCCCAGGAAGTACATTTATCAAAAACTCTGGCTGAGCAGCTGAAATGACGGGCTGCGCCATTTTCCGGCTGTGAAGGCAAGCGATTGCTTAGCTCGGTGGGTGGGTAAGCCGTTCCGTTCCCTGAAGATTCCGGTCAAAAGAGCCACCGCTTCCCTAACTAAAAATTGGAGGACGCTTAAGCTTCGCCTTCAAGAGTGGAACGCGATAGCGTTATCGCACCCCCTTTGCACCGCCTACTTAAACGATCTACGCGAGCCAAACGTCGCGATCTACGCGAGCCAAACAGCCGGGCCGCGACGCGCCATGAAGGCGGACGCGACCACGGGGCGATTGGCGCGCCACGTGTCGGGGCAGCGCCGTACATTGCGAGGAGGGGGGGTCTTCTGTGCTTGCCGCAAGATGGCTCTGCGTGTGTGCGTAGCGCAGAAGAAATGTAGCGGAAACGTACTTCGCTACTCGTGAAACTGTGACTTCTGTAATTTACATGGTCACAATTACCAATATACACCGCACTATAACTTTCTACGGCACGTTTCTAAGGCAACACCGCATTCACTAGAGGCGATTTTGTCCCGCTTTGAACGATTGAACTCGTGTCCGTAAATTTAGCCATGTCACTGGTAGTGGAGTTAACTGGTCGAAGTGCCTCGGGCTCTGGCATGAATCATGGCCAACGAAGCCAGATCATTTTGCCAACGTGCATTGGGTGATGACCCCAGGCAAGTACTTGGGCGTCCCCCTCGATGCCTATCGTGATAGCGAGCAGTGCTGGAAAGGGCAGGTCAAAGACACACGGGAGAGAGCTGAGAAGTGGAAAGGCACTAACCTTTCTATTTTTGCCAGAGCCACCGTTTGTAAACTTTTTTTTATCAGCAAGCTTTGGTACGTAATGCAGGTATTGCACTGTTCACGGTCCAACGTTCAGAAGCTACACAGGATTTTCGCCGTCTTTGTCTGAGCGTCGGGATGGGAGCGCTGTAGCCGGACCAACTTGTTCCAGAGGGTAAAAGACGGGGGGCTGGGATTGGGCCACCTCTTTGTTCGGCAGCTGGTAAACCGGTTCTTGTTCTTTAGGGACTCAACCGACCCTTTCTTGCGCACGGTATGTCAAATAAGGCTGAGTAGACAAATACCAGAGTATGTGGTTTCACCCGCAGAGTTTTCGGGAGGGATTCGAGGTTTTTACAAAGAAGTTGTATCGAGTGTTCGATTTCTTTCAGTGCGCTTCTCGAATGATTACCTTTCCGTTGTGAACAAAAAGAAACTGTATTGTGCTTTGTGCGACGTCCTTTTCCCAGTGCCACTGTACAGGTCCTTGTACGGTGGAGGCCCAAGCAGCGATGTTTTAAAAAGAGTAAAGAAAATGCAGGTCCCGCCAGGAACAAAGACCTTCTTCTTTAAATTACACACGGGAGCATTACCATTTAAGAAGTTTTTGGAGGCAAAGGGAGTGTATTTACCGTGGGGAACACAGATTAATTTGCAAGCAGCCAGAGACAATAGATCATGTTTTTTTAAACTGTTGGGGAGGCGTGTTCTTCTGGGATGTATTGCAGAGGACACTAATGAAAGAATTTCCACTAGACGCGTACGGCATTCGTTACTTAAGCATAGATAACGAGGACGGGGTGCCTTTTGACCAAATTATTCTTGGGCCTCCACTGTATTTGGCGCGCGAGAATGGCGGGATACCATGTTGATAAAGATGCGCGGCCTGCACGAATGTATTTCAGGGAACAGATGCACTGGTTTGTCGCTTTCCATAAGGCGACAGAGGAACCACCCGAGTGGCTCCCAAGAGTAGAGCCGTTGGTTAATTTGCGCGAATTTTGATTAGACTCAGCCAGTACGATACTGGTTGAATACGTGCACAACAGCAAATGTATGTTGTACTTTGTTTTTGTTACGGTGATTGTTTCCTCTTGTAAATAGTCATGTACCGAAAATCAGGCAATAAAGAAAAAAAAGAACTCGTGGATGAGTGGTAGCGTCTCCGTCTCACACTCCGGAGACCCTGGTTCGATTCCCACCCAGCCCATCTTGCAAGTTGTTTTTATGTGAAGCATACTAGCCGCACAACCACGCTCTTCCTTGCAGCGCCGCGCGCGGCCGCGTAGCTACCATATGACGTCATAACAGCTGCAAAGCGGACGCTTAAGCTTCGCCTTCAAGAGTGGAACGCGACAGCGTTCCCGTCGACCCGCCAAGGGGTGTAATGCAATGGGCTACGGCGCAGCGACTGCGCGCCCCGCATCGGACGCGGTGAGCGTCGAGCAACGCAGCGTTCGGCACGACAACGAAATGTGCGCCTGAGCAAGCGACGCACGCCTGAGCCGACGCCGACGACACCGGGTTTTCTGCGACACGAGCTCCTTAACGCTGTCGCGTTAAAATAAAAGATAGTATGCTTCGCATCCTGGGCTTAACCTTAGCTAAGCCACAGCCGTTTTTATTCATGAAGTGCCTGCTTTGATTTATCGCTCACGGCCAACGCCGCCGACGACGCCGGCTTTTCTGCGACACGAGCTTCTTAACGCTGTCGCGTTAAAAGCACTTCGCTTTTACGTGCATGGCGTCGAAAATACCCGACTCATTCCAAACCGTGCTAAAAATTATGAGGAACACATGTTATTCCCAAACATTTCCCCATTCCCGGGCATTATTTCCTGCAGTTTAAGAGCACAAATGCACGGGCGAATGTGCGTTTCCAAAGCAACTTGACCTCAGCCGACGCGATTATACGCTACATACACAGAGGTGGCCACAACACAGCCTCTCAACCAGACCATGCTAGACGCTCGCAAAAGGCCTACTCGCAATCAAGAAAAATGCGTTGGTGTAAAGCCTGTTTTCAGTCGTTGCGAACGCAGAATTATCGCGTTCTTAATTTTGGAGCTACTCAGCGTTATCTTTTGCGCGTTCTGCCGGGGCAAGCAACACACTCCCGTGTTATCACTCTTGGTAGTCGCTCGTCGCGTCTTCGACAAGCGTGAGCACCGAAAGAAGCTATATGTTGCGGGGCCATAGAAAGAGTCACAGACTTGTCTAATGGTATCTTCGACTGGTCGCCTCCATCTCCCGAAGCAGAATCGGGCAGATCCGGCGTTCCCCGAGCTCGAAGGTATACAGGACAAGCGCGCAAACCGAACGTGCGACTCGCTCTCGGAGGGGTAAATAGCAGATTAGAAACCACGTGACTACTGCCAACGCCTGATATTTCGTCTGTCCAAAGCTCCGGCGGACGCGCCGGTGGGACGAGCGTTCGTCGAGACGCCAGCATGCAGTGAGTGGCCTAGGTTGCCTAGGTTACGGTGGGCTGTCGCCAGCAGCAGCGACGCTCCGTTCCGTTCCAAAATCTTTTATTTCCATCAGAGAAGGAGACCCCCTACTCCCTGCCCCTGGTGCGCAGGCCTAGGGACAGGGGTGGGGGTCTCCGCGACTAGATGCAGGCAAAGAGTTGTTCGCTCTTCGCGGCCTCTGCCGCCAGATGGATGGCTCTCCTCTGCATGGCGGGCTCCGCGCTTTGCAGAAGGGTGTCCCAGGCTTCTCTTCTATGTATTCCTTCCATGACACCTGGGAAGTCTACGCATTGCCAGATTATATGGTCGAGGGTCCCCCTCTCGCCGCATCTCTTACATTTATCGTCTATATCTTCGTCTTTCAGTACGTGTGACGCCCATACTGGATTAATGTAGTTTCCTGCTTGCAGTCTGCGCCAGGCTCTCGCCTCTCTATTTCCGAGCTCCTTGTCCGGAGGGGGGACAGTTCTACGCTGAAGCTTATAGTTTGCGATTATTTCTGTGTAGGTCTGTAGTCGCTCGTCTAGTTCCTTGCAAGCGGGCGGCTCTGTTCCTGCCCAGAAGTAGAGATCTCGGGCTAGGAAGTGTGCCGCCTCGTTGCCTGGGACCGACGTGTGAGCTGGTGCCCATACGAGGCCGATTTTTCTGTCAATTTTCTTTCCTGTTAGTATTCGTATCGCTTCTGGTGCGATTCTGCCTTTTCCGTAATTGTGGATGGCTGTTTTGCTGTCGCTTATTATGTAGCTCGCCTTCGTCCCGACACAGGCAAGCGCGATTGCTACTTCTTCCGCTGCTTCCGGATTGCGGCTGCGTATTAACGCGATAGCGTTAAGGAGCTCGTGTCGCAGAAAAGCCGGTGTCGTCGGTGTCGGCGTCCGCGGCGTTCACCGTGAGCGATAAATCGCAGCAGGCAGTTCATAAATAAAAAGCAGCTTCCAAGATGGGCTGGGTGGGAATCGAACCAGGGTCTCCGGAGTGTGAGACGGAGACGCTACCACTCAGCCACGAGTTCGATGCTTCCAAGCGGTACAAACGCGCCTCTATTGAATGCAGTGTTGCCTTCGAAACGAGCCGTGGAAAGTTATACTGCGGTGTATATCGGTAATTATGAACATGTAACTTACAGAAGTCGCAATTACACGAGTAGCGAAGTGCGTTTCCGCAGCATTTCTTCTGCGCTTTCCGCACGCGCAGAGCCATCTTGCGGCAAACACAGAAGACCCCCTCCTCTCCATGTACGGCGCTGCCCCGACAGATGGCGCGCCACGCGCGCATTGGAGCTGTGCGAGGCGGGTCGCGGCGCGGACTCTCTCCCCTGACAACGCTTCGCCTTGCTCCCTCTGCAGAATCAAGCGCCCTTCCTTTCTTTAGTCCAAAAACAAGAAAGGGGCTGACAGATGGAATGGCACACTGTGATATAAAGTTTCTAAACAGGGATGGAGTGCCTCAGACAGGCTGGCCAACGTTTCGATAGGAGGACCCATCTTCGTCAAAGACGGCCTCGTCATCCTCGGCGTGTTAGTTTTAAAGGGTTAGTACAGTGACGTCACGTGCGGGTGTTGTCGCTGGCGGCTGGTTTTAAAGAGAGAGATTACAAGAGGGAACAGGCGCTGTCGTCCGTCGTCTGTGAGCCTCATTCTCAAGACGAGCGGACAAGAGCGTGAGAGCGGGCACGCGGGGAGAAAAGAAAAAAAAATAGACACAGAAAAAAGCGCAAAAAAGGGAAAAAAGGGAGGGGAGCCAGCGCGGCACCAAGACAAAAAAGGGGGGGGGATTGAAAGAAAAGGAAAGAGAAAAATGAAATCTTTAAGAAGTACGGGGCCTCGGGAGCGTGTTGGGGATGCGAAAGGTTAGGAGGTATTCAGGGGGAGTCGTTGGCGGCATGTTTTTGAGGCATTAGAACGGCCGGTCAAGCGGTCTGTGCGCCAGGCGCGGGTAACACAAGAGGCAAGAAAGAAGGAGAAAAACCACACACACACACACACACACACACAAAAAACATGAGTTGAAAGTGACCTGAGTAGCATAGTAGTAATAGGTCGAGTAATTTTGAAATAGTTAAGGTGGCGACGAGAAGTCTGCGATGCAATGTATGGGGTGACTGAAAGGCAGCGGCATGGTCTTTCAAGGGGCACTGCCCCACGCGCTTAACGTAGGTGTCGTTACGGCGGCCTCCAGAAGGCGATATTCTGGGTTGAGGCGCCGAAAAAGGCATATTGACTTCGGAATGTGTTGTCGAGGGGGTTTCAAGAAAAAAAGAAAAAAGATTTAAAAAAAGGGGGGGAAGGAGGGGGGCCGAAATCGGTATAACAAACAGGAGGGTGACGCGTGCAGAAGCGGGGGGGGGGGGGGCAAGTGTACATGGAAGAAGGGGATCGTACAGTTGGTATAGATGTAAAAACCTGAAAGAGTACATTAAATTGAGTAGTAGGCAGGAATTTTTTTTTTCTTTTTTCTCTCTCGAAATGGAAGAGTAGGTGAGGTTAAGAATTAAAGTTGGCTGGTGGCCTAATGTGTTTTGTGTATTGGTTGATGATATGAGAGTTTCAGATTTAAGTTACAGCTTTTAAAGATTCTAAGTTGCCGCGTGCCAAATTAATTCCTGTCGGGTGTAGGCAATTAAACTTGTGTATGAGGTATGATATCACTATCTGTCTATCTCTCTGCCCGTGCCGATCACGACGTTTGGCTGACGTGCATCATTTCCCCCTCCGAGATACCGAGTTCTTTGGTTCGTTCCGCTTGCTCAGGCGCACGTTTCGTTGCTGCGCCTAACGCTGCGTTGCTCGACCATATGGCTCGATGCTCACCGCGTCCGATGCGGGGCGCCTCGTAAGTGATGGCTGCCCTGTAGCCCATTGTCTTACACCCCTTGGCGGGTCGACGGGAACGCTGTCGCGTTCCACTCTTGAAGGCGAAGCTTAAGCGTCCTCCAATTTTTTGTTGCTGCTGAGACTGCTTCGCCTTGGTCATCTACCACCGAGGCTACTGCCGCACCCAGTTTGCCGCTGGCCGCATCCGTGTACGCCACTATCTCCCTATCTATTTCGCTGAAGCGTCTGACCAGTGCTTCGGCTCTCTTTTCCCTCCTTTCTTTGTTGAAGGTGGGGTGCATGTTTTATGCGAAGCATATTGCTAGAGCTCAACCCAGCTCCTCAGGCGCGGCGGTGTCGCCTTCAATACCACGTGACACCGTGACGTCACGACAGAGAAGAAACGGGGCTCCAACTCGCGCCGTCGCTCGCGGCGTCGCCTTCAAGGCTGACCACGTGACACCGTGACGTCACGACAGAGGAGAAACGGGGCTCCAACTCGCGCCGTCGCTCGCGGCGTCGCGGCGGTATATAAGCAGCTGCGTTTTCCTCTGCTAGACACTCACGAGGTGAGATGCCTCCTGGAGATAGAGCTGCTCGTTGGAATGAGAAGCGAAGGTTGCGGCGTGCTACAGAGACTGTTTCTAGGTGGCTTTGGCTCAACTCTTGCAAGATGGGCTGGGTGGGAATCGAGCCAGGGTCTCCGGAGTGTGAGACGGAGACGCTGCCACTGAGCCACGAGTACGATGCTTCAAAGCGGTAGAAAAGCGCCTCTAGTGAATGCGGTGTTGCCTTAGAAACGAGCTGATTCTAAGGCTCAGGCGTGCGTCGCTTGCTCAGGCGCACATTTCGTTGCCGCGCCGAACGCTGCGTTGCTCGACGCTCACCGCGTCCAATGCGGGGCGCGTAGTCGCTGCGCCGTAGCCCATTGTCTTACACCCCTTGGTGGGCCGACGGGAACGCTGCCGCGTTCCGCTCTTGAAGGCGAAGCAGAGTAACGCATGAGTTGTTTCTTCGTCTAGCCGAAACAAATATAGCCAAGCAACAGCAGTTCACCAGGCTAAACAGTGGTTCAACAACTAAAATAAAGGCTAGTATGCTTCGCATCCTGGGCTTAACCTTAGCTAAGCCACAGCCATTTTTTGGGAAGTGGGTCTATCCTTAGCTGTTCTCTGATTTCTCTTGAGATGTCACGTTTCTTTTGCATGCCTCTGTCTGTCTGCAGCCCCACCATGTTCAGGATAGCTCTGCCTGTATATGTTTGGCTGAGTCTTTCCTGTTGGGCGGTTTTAACTGCTTCGGCTGTTTTCTTGCCATGTATTGTGAATTCCCATTGTTAGGAGTCTCTCAGTGGAGGTGCTTATGGGTAGTCCGAGTGCTCGTTTATAGCATCTTCTGATTATCGAGTCAAATTTGTCTCTTTCTGAAGCCCGGATGTTAAGGTGTGGTGTGGCGTAGCTAAGTCTGCTGATGACGTACGCTTGTACTAGCTTAACTAGGCTTCTTTCTCGTAGCCCTCTCCCCTTGAAAGCTATTCTTCTGAATATCCCGGTGACTTGTGCTGCATAACCTTCCAGTTTCCTTATGGTTTCGTCGTTGTATCCATTGCTTTAGATGAAAAGTCCTAATATTCTTATGTTATCTACTTTGGGTACTGGTTTGCCCCCAACCGTGATGTTGAGATCGCTGTCTCTTTTCAGCCTTAATGATTTGGGGTTGTACATTAAGAGTTCCGATTTTTCTGGTGAGCAAGTAAGCCCCCTAGTTGCTGCATACTCGATGACTGTGTCCGCGGCTGTTTGCAGTTTGTTTTCTATTTCCGCGTCGTTACCTTTGTTTATCCAAACTTTATATCGTCTGCGTACATGCTGAAGTTTAAATTTTCTATTTTCCTGAGTTTAGCCGGGAGGCCCCTCATAGCCAGATTGAAGAGGAGTGGGGAGAGTACAGGTCCTTGCGGGGTACCTCTGTTTCCCAGTTCTATTTCTTCTGATTCCAAATCCTGGTATCTAATCTTTGCCGTCCTGTTTGTCAGGAAGTTCTTTATATAGTTGTAGGTTCTGCATCCTACACCTATTTCTTGCATTTCTGTCAGGATTGCCTCATGTTTGACATTGTCAAAGGCTTTCTTGAGGTCTAGAGCTACGATTGCTTTTATATCTCTCGATCTTGAGTTCATGATGTCGTGCTGAAGCCGCAGCATCACGTCCTGGGTACTTAAGCCCGGTCGGAATCCAACCATCTCATTCGGCCATAGTTCATTTCCCTCCATGAATCGGATTAACCTTGTCTGGATTACATGTTCCATTAATTTCCCTACGCATGATGTAAGGGAGATCGGCCTGAGATTCTCTAGCTTAGAGGGCTTGTCCGGTTTGGGGATTAGTATGATGCTAGCCTCTTTACATTGTTTCGGGAGTTCGCCTTTCTCCCATACCTGTAGAATGTATTTGGTTATAGCTGTGGTCGACCCATCGTCTAGGTTCCGCAGCATTTTGTTTGTTATCCCATCTGGACCTCGGGCCGATTTCGTTTTAAGTCTGATTATTTCCGGTATCACTTCTGCCTCTGTTATGGGTGCATCTAGCTCCTCATTTAGGGGTCCCCCATATTCTGGTAGGTTGGTGCGACTCACGTTTCCTATGTATGTTTGTTTGATCTCATCCATGAAGCTCTCGTCTGTTCCGTCGTATTTATGTCGTGTTTTGGCTAGCCTTATGTTTGTCTGCGACTTTGATTGGGTTGGGTCTAGCAGGTGTCTTAGGATGTTCCATGTTTTAGCTAAACTCATACCTTTTTCCATGTCATCACATGTGCTACACCAGTTTTGCTCGCATAGCTGTCCCCGCAGGGGCGTCTGCGTAAGCAGGCGTTTGGTGTGTTGCGCCACCACGTACCCGAGCACACGAGGGTTGGACCCTCCCGCGTGTAGCCGTGCGCGGCTTAGCCGTGTCTGGGGAAAGGGGGATCCTGGGGGTTGAGCCGATGCTGGGTGCTTGGACCTTTAAGGCCCCCCGGCGGAGGCAACACACCTCTTTGGCCTCTGCTTCACATAGACGGCACCCCCGGACTGACCCACCCGGGGGAAATCGGTAGTTGCCTTTTCCTGTCTCTCTCTCCCTATTACCTTCGTCTTTCTCTTACTTTCCACCTTTCCTATCTCCTGCTCTCTTCTTTTTACTTCTTTTTTTCCTGGCGGCAAGGGTTAACCCTGTGTGGATAGCCAACCTTGGTTATTTCATATTTGGTTATAGTAGTAATGTACAGCTGGCGTTTGCAGGCCGTGTTTCACAGGTCCTGCAGCGTCCCCTTGTAGGACTCCACGGTGGGTGGCTGGCGTTACTGCCGAAATCTCACATATGTTTATGGCTACCTCCTTCCCTACACTCCCTGATCGCCCTCAGAAAAGAGGGCGCACCGATGAAGTATTCAAATTTTTTGGTCGGCAAAAAGAATCTTTCCCTCGTTTCCACGTTATCCATTCTGAAACACCAGCTAAACCAGTGCGAACAATTTCTCCATTTCTTGTATCGAAGTCCCTTACCGAAGTTTTTGGTCCAGGATATAAGGCGTCGAGGATGGCTAGCGGTGACCTCCTCCTGGAGCTCCGCGATCACAAACAATTTGAGAAACTGCCTAAACTTGTATCATTTGGGGAGACCCAAATAGTAGTAACCCCGCACCGCACGATGAATACCTCCCGCGGCGTTGTCTCAGACGATGATTTGCTGCAGCTCTCTGAGGCTGAACTCTTGGAGGGCTTCAGTGAACAAAATGTTATAAATGTCAAAAGAATCAAGATGAGGCGAGATGGTAAGGAACTTGCGACCAAACACCTAATACTCACCTTTAACTCAAGTGTCCTGCCCGAGTCCATCGAGGCCGGGTATATCAAGCTCCGTGTTCGTCCATACATCCCTAATCCCCTGCGTTGCTTCAAATGCCAGCGTTTCGGTCACGGCTCGCAGAGCTGCCGAGGCCGCCAAACCTGCGCTAAATGCAGTGCTAATGAGCACACTTCTGAATCGTGTGAAAACTCTCTCCACTGCGTAAACTGTGAAGGCGAGCACGCTGCATACTCGCGGTCGTGCCCGTCTTGGAAGAAAGAAAAGGAAATAGTTACGATTAAAGTTAAAGAAAACATAAGTTTCAAAGAAGCACGCAGGCGGGTATCTTTCCTGCCAAAGCACACCTTTGCCGAAGTGGCGCGTCAGGGGGCAGCGCCACAACGGCCTCCGGCGGCTGTCCGTCCCACACCCAGTGAGGCGGCAGTGACGCCATCCGCCCCCTCGGCGACTGCAGCTAACGCTGCTACGCCACCACAGCAGGCGGGGCCAACGACCACGAAGGTGGGCGCAGCCGAGGCTACCCCAACCTCCCCGGCCCCGTCCAGCGCTGGCAACAACCGGCGCAGCCAGATCCCTCAGGGAGCCCCACCGACCTCCGGGCTGGTGGGCGCAGGGATCTTGCCTTCCGAGGCAGGACCCTCACAGAAAACTCGCTCGCAAGAGCATGTGTCCAGCGCCTCCCAAGAGGCAATGGACACTACACATGTCCTCACGGCGCGCCAAGCGCCTAAGGAGCGGCGAGGCTCACTCGAACGCTCCAGAAAGGGCAAAACCCCGATTACAGGGCCTCGAAAGGGCTCTGTAATCTAAGACATCTTTCAGTTTCCGTACACACAGCACCAACTTACTTTAAAAATGGATACACAAATAATTCAATGGAACGTCCGAGGTCTTCTTAGAAACCTAGATGATGTGCAGGAACTCATTCAAAAACACAATCCAAAAGTGCTGTGTTTACAGGAAACACACCTAAAATCCAAACATACAAAGTTTCTCCGAGAGTACATAACTTATCGCAAAGATCGCGATGATGCTGTCGCATCATCGGGCGGTGTCGCCATTGTTATCCATAAGAGCATTGCGTGTCAACGTTTACAGCTTCAAACGCCTCTCGAAGCAGTGGCGGTTCGAGCTGTTCTCCTAAACAAACTCATCACCATTAGCTCTCTTTACATACCCCCACCCCCGCAGGGGCGTCTGCGTCAGCAGGCGTTTGGTGTGTTGCGACACCACGTACCCGAGCACACGAGGGTTGGACCCTCCCGCGTGTAGCCGTGCGCGGCTTAGCCGTGTCCGGGGAAAAGGGGATCCTGGGGGTTGAGCCAATGCCGGGTGTTTGGACCTTTACGGCCCCTCGGCGGCGGCAACACACCCCTTTGGCTTCGGCTTCACGTAGACGGCACCCCCGGACTGACCCACCCGGGGGAAATCGGCAGTCGCCTTTTCCTATCTCTTCCTCTGGAATCTTCGTCTTTATCTCTTACTTTTTGACCTTTCCTGTCTTCTCCTCTCTTCCATTTACTTCATTCTCCTCGGCGGCAAGGGTTAACCTTGTGTGGGATAGCCAACCTTGGTTATAACAGATTTGGTTATAGTAGTGTCGTACAGCTGGCGCATGCAGGCCGTCTTTTCACGGTCCTGCAGCGTCCCCTTGTTGGGCTCCATGGTGGGTGGCTGGCGGCGCTGCCGAATTTTCAAACATATCTATGGCAAGTTCTTTTCCAACACTTCCTGATCGCCCTCACAAACGAGGGCGCACCGAAGAAGTTTTCAAGTTTTTTGGCCGAAATAATGAGAATTTTCCAAGATTTCATGTAGTACATTCAGAGAAAAAAGAAAAGGCAGCGAGAATGATCTCACCTTTTCTTGTTGCAAAGACACTTAGTGAAGCTTTTGGCCCAGGTTATAAAGTCTCTAAATTGGCAAGTGGTGACCTCCTCTTAGAACTGCGTGATAAGACACAGTACGAGAAACTCTCTAATCTAGTATCCTTTGGGAATCTTCCAGTGACGGTCACACCGCACCGCACAATGAACACCACCCGCGGAGTCGTTTCCGATGCCGATCTCATGGAACTGAGTGAAGCTGAACTACTGGAGGGCTGGAGCGATCAGAATGTGACCAATGTCAAGAGAATAAAGATCAGGCGCGATGGCAAGGAGATTGACACAAAGCACTTAATACTTACTTTTGCATCAAGTATGCTACCTGAGACCATTGAGGCTGGCTACATAAAGATCCGAGTCAGACCGTACATCCCAAATCCTCTCCGATGCTTTAAGTGTCAAAGATTTGGCCACAGTTCACAGAACTGCCGAGGCCGCCAGACTTGCGCGAAATGTAGTGCCCAAGAACACCTATCTGAAAATTGCGACAATGCTCCACACTGCGTGAACTGTGATGGGGAACACGCCGCGTACTCGCGGTCCTGTCCATCATGGAAAAAAGAAAAAGAAATAGTTACAATCAAAGTTAAGGAAAATATATCGTTCAAAGAGGCACGCAGGCGGGTAGCATACCTGCCAAAGAAAAGCTTTGCTGAAGTGGCGCGTCAGGGGGCAGCGTCACAACGGCCTCCGGCGGCTGTCCGACCCACACGCAGTGAGTCGGCAGTTACGCCATCTGCCCCCATGGTGGTTGCAGCTAGCGCTGCCCCGCCAACCGAGCAGAAGGGACCATCGACCCCGAAGGTGGGCGCAGCCGAGGCTGCCCCAACCTCCCCGGCCCCTTCCAGCGCTGGCAACAGCCGGCGCAGCCAAATCCCTCAGGGAGCCCCACCGACCTCCGGGGTGGTGGGCGCAGGGGTCTTGCCCTCCAAGGCGGGACTCCCTCTGAAAACTTCTCGCTCGCAAGAGCACGTGTCCGGAGCCTCACTAGAGGCAATGGACACAACACCTATCCTCAAGGCGCACGAAGCGCCTAAGGAGCGGCGAGGCTCCCTCGAACGCTCCAGAAAGAACAAAACTCCCGTTACAGGGCCTCGAAAGGGCTCTGTAATTTAATTTCTGTAATTTTTATAATCACTACTTCTGTTTCTGTACACACAGCACTTATTGACCTCCAATATGGATACACAGATAATTCAGTGGAACGTCAGAGGTCTCCTTAGAAACCTTGATGATGTTCAAGAACTAATCCACAAACACAATCCCAAAGTGCTGTGTTTACAAGAAACAAACTTAAAACCCAAACACACAAACTTTCTCCGACAGTATATAACTTTTCGCAAAGATCGCGATGGTGCTGTCGCATCATCGGGCGGTGTTGCCATTGTTATCCATAAGAGCATTGCATGTCAACTTTTACAGCTACAAACACCTCTCGAAGCAGTGGCGGTTCGAGCTGTACTCCTAAACAAACTCATCACCATTAGCTCTCTTTACATACCCCCACATTACAAATTAACGAAGCATGAATTCCAATCCTTTATTGACCAATTGCCAGAACCTTACGTTGTTCTTGGCGATTTCAATGCGCACAGCTCTCTGTGGGGCGACTCTCGTATAGATGCGCGAGGTCGTCTTGTTGAACAGTTCCTTTTCTCTTCTGGTGCGTGCCTTCTGAATAAGAAGAAACCCACATATTACTGTCTTGCAAACAATACCTTTTCTTCAATTGATCTGAGCATAGTTTCTCCGTCCATACTGCCTGAACTAGAATGGGAAGTTACGAACGATCCTTACGGAAGCGACCACTTCCCCGTACTGTTAAGAACACTTAAAGAAGACGAATATCCACCACAGGGTCCTAGGTGGAAGACTGAGACAGCAGACTGGGAGAAATTCCGAAACTTAACTAGTATGTCATGGGATGACATGTCCTCGTTAGGAATTGATGCTGCCGTGGAATATTTTACAGCTTTCATAATAGATGCCGCAACTAAATGTATATCACAAGTAAATGGATTGGCATGCAAACGGCGTGTCCCGTGGTGGAACGACGATTGTAGGACCGCTCGTAAGAAACAAAACAAAGCGTGGGGGATGCTACGCGCCTCCCCCACTGCGGAGAATCTTATCAATTTTAAAAAAGTTAAATCCCAAGGCAGGCGAACCCGCCGACAAGCCAGAAGAGAGAGTTGGCAGAAGTTTTTATCTGGTATCAACTCCTATACAGATGAGGCCAAAGTCTGGAACAGGGTTAATAGGATAAAAGGGCGACAAACATATTCACTTCCTTTGGTGAACACACAAGGTGAAACACTGAAAGATCAGGCAGACACACTAGGAGAACAGTTTGAGAGCGTGTCGAGTTCAAACCACTATTCGCAATCATTTTTGAAATACAAACGAATAGAAGAATGTAAGCCAATAATACAAAAATCCAGACAGAATGAACCTTATAACCGGCCGTTCAGTATTGCAGAGTTGAGAGCTGCTTTGACCACATGCAAAAGCTCTGCACCGGGACCTGATAGAGTCATGTACGAAATGATCAGAAATTTACACACTGACACCAAACTTACACTACTCACGCTTTTCAACGCTATTTGGGCTACGGGATGCCTCCCATCCGCATGGAAAGAAGCGATTGTGGTCCCTGTTCTTAAGCAGGGTAAAGACCCTTCCCTGGCGGCAAGCTACCGTCCGATAGCTCTTACAAATTGTCTTTGTAAGGTTTTTGAAAAAATGGTTAACCGCAGACTTGTCCATTTTCTTGAACTTAACAATATCCTCGATCCTTTTCAGTGTGGCTTCAGAGAAGGGAGGTCCACAACCGATCACCTTGTGCGCATTGAGGGAAACATTCGCGACGCCTTTCTACATAAACAATATTTCCTATCCGTATTCCTCGATATGGAGAAGGCGTACGACACTACGTGGCGCTATGGTATCTTGAGAGACTTGTCGGGAATTGGCATCCGTGGCAATATGCTCATCCTAATAGAAAGCTATTTGTCCAACCGTACATTCCGCGTGAAAGTCGGCAATGTATTGTCGCGACCTTTCATACAGGAAACTGGTGTACCTCAAGGAGGTGTACTTAGCTGCACGCTCTTCATCGTGAAAATGAATACCCTTCGTGCTTCATTACCGCCAGCCATTCTTTATTCTGTTTACGTGGACGACATACAGATGGGTTTCAAATCCTGCAACCTTACTGTATGTGAGAGGCAAGTTCAACAGGGCTTGAACAAAGTGTCCAAATGGGCAGAAGAAAACGGATTTAAAGTTAACCCCAACAAAAGTTCTTGTGTGCTTTTCACAAGAAAGAGAGAGCTCACTGCAGAACCCAGTATCGAAATGTACGGCCAGCGAATTCCTGTGAACAAAGAACACAAGTTTTTAGGCGTCATTCTTGATTCGAAATTAACGTTTATTCCACACATAAAGTACCTCAAGGTTAAATGCTTAAAAACAATGAACTTACTTAAAGTGTTATCCCACACAACATGGGGCAGCGACAGGAAATGTTTAATGAATCTTTACAAGAGCCTCATTCGATCACGGTTGGACTACGGTGCCGTGATCTATCATTCTGCAGCCCCGAGCGCGCTAAAGATGCTAGATCCGGTCCACCATCTAGGAATCCGACTAGCCACTGGAGCTTTCAGAACAAGTCCCATTGAAAGTTTATATGCAGAATCAAATGAGTGGTCACTTCATCTGCAGAGAACATACATAAGCCAATCATATTTTCTGAAAGTCCACTCTAACCCTCAACATCCGTGTTTTAATACCATAAATGACATGACATATGCTACACTCTTTCATAAACGTCCCTCCATTAGACAGCCTTTCTCGCTGCGTGTGAGGGAGCTTAGTGATCAAATGCATGTCCCACTCCTCGAGCTCCGCCTAATGCAACCAGCCAAGCTGCTACCTCCTTGGGAGTGGCAGCTCATACAATGCGATATATCTTTTATGCAAGTCACAAAACACGCTTCAGACATTGAAATCCAAATGCATTTCCGGGAACTCCAGCACAAACACTCCTGCACGGAGTTCTACACAGACGCATCGAAGTCACACGATGGGGTGTCCTATGCAGCCGTCGGTCCATCCTTCTCGGAATCCGGCGTACTGCATCCGGAAACTAGTATCTTCACGGCTGAGGCCTACGCAATATTGTCGACCGTGAAGCATATAAAGAAATCAAAACTCGAAAAATCAGTCATATATACGGACTCCCTAAGTGTAGTGAAGGCTTTGATATCGTTCTGTAAGCACACAAATCCTGTTATAAATGAACTCTATTCCGTCATATGCAAAGCATATGTATCTAACCAACATGTGATTATATGCTGGGTGCCAGGTCATAGGGCCATCGAAGGTAATGTTCTGGCGGATCAGATGGCCACGTCAGTTGCATGGCATTCTGCTAATCCCACCGCTGCAGTTCCTGTCACAGATCTGAAGCCCTACTTGCGGAGAAAACTACGGAACCATTGGCAACGCCTATGGGACGCGCAAACAAATAATAAGCTCCACGTCATAAAGCCACAGTTAGGATTCTGGCCCTCTGTAACAAAATCACGCCGAACAGATGTCCTATTCTGTCGTCTCAGAATAGGACACACATTTGGCACGCATAACTATTTACTCACTGAAAATGATCCTCCAACCTGCGGTAGATGCGGGGAGAGGCTGACCGTCCTCCACGTCCTCCTGGAGTGTCGGGAAGCCGAATATGAAAGAAAGAAACATTTTCCCTTAGCATACCGGCAGCGCATCCCCCTTCATCCTGTTATGTTACTCGGCCCAGAACCTTTATTTGACACCAGCGCAGTCCTAAGTTTTCTGAAAGATGTTGTCTTGCATGTTTTTAGCCCTACATGTTCGTAGCGGGTCCTCTCGTCAGAGGATGCCGCTGCGATAGCTCCTTAGTGTAGCACATGCCTCTAGGCCCTTGTGTTTCAAGGGCTCTGGCGAGGCAGCAGTGCTCCAAGTAATTTTACCATCCTATATATTTTTATTTTGCATCATCCTTTTACGATGGATTTTAATGTTCATAGTATTAGTCATTCGTCATCGCCATAATTTTATAGTACATGGATTTTACGCACTTTATAGCGACTATTTTTAGGCCACTTTACAGCCAAGGCACATCCTCCATAATACATCGTTAACACTACCACTTCCCCGCAGGGGCGTCTGCGCAAGCAGGCGTTTGGTGTGTTGCGACACCACGGACCCGAGCACACGAGGGTTGGACCCTCCCGCGTGTAGCCGTGCGCGGCTTAGCCGTGTCCGGGGAAAAGGGGATCCTGGGGGTTGAGCCAATGCCGGGTGTTTGGACCTTTACGGCCCCTCGGCGGCGGCAACACACCCCTTTGGCCTCGGCTTCACGTAGACGGCACCCCCGGACTGACCCACCCGGGGGAAATCGGCAGTCGCCTTTTCCTGTCCTCCTCTCCAATCTTCGTCTTTCTCTCTCGCCTTTTTCATCTTACCTGTCTTCTCATCACTTCTCCTCACTTCCTAGTTTCCCGGCGGCAAGGGTTAACCTTGTGTAGCTAGCCAGCCTTGGTTATGCTGTATTTGGTTATAGCAGCGATGTACGGCTGGCGTTGGCAGGGTTTCTATAGCAGAAGCTCCTGTCACGTCCCCCTGTTGGGCTCCATGGTGGGTGGTCGGCATCGCGGCCGAAAACCCAACATTACTTATGGAAGATGCTTTTCCTAAACTACCTGATCGCCCTCATAAACGAGGGCGCACCGAAGAAGTTTTTCAGTTTTTCGGACGTCAAGTCCACAATTTTCCCCGTTTTCATGTAATCCACGCAGAAAAACCGGCTAAACAAGTACGAACAATCTCCCCGTTCCTAGTATCTAAGTCCCTTACCGAAGTTTTTGGCCCAGGATATAAGGTGTCAAGGATGGCTAGCGGTGACCTCCTCTTGGAGCTCCGCGACCAGAAGCAATTTGAGAAGCTGCCACAGCTGGTATCATTTGGGGAGACCCAAGTAGTAGTAACCCCGCACCGCACGATGAATACCTCCCGCGGCGTTGTCTCGGACGATGATTTGCTGGAGCTCACTGAGGCTGAGCTCTTGGAGGGCTTCAGCGAACAGAATGTTACAAGTGTCAAAAGAATTAAGATAAGGCGAGATGGAAAAGAACTTGCGACCAAACACCTAATACTCACCTTCAATTCAAGTGTCCTGCCCGAGTCAATCGAGGCCGGGTACATCAAGCTCCGTGTAAGACCATACGTGCCAAATCCCCTCCGATGTTTCAAGTGCCAGCGTTTTGGCCACAGTTCGCAGAGCTGCCGAGGCCGCCAAACTTGTGCGAAATGCAGTGCGCACGAACACTCCTCTGAAGCTTGTGAGAATGCTTTCCACTGTGTCAATTGTGATGGCGAGCATGCCGCATACTCGCGGTCATGCCCGTCTTGGAAAAAAGAAAAAGAAATAGTAACAATTAAAGTCAAGGAAAATATCACTTTCAAAGAGGCACGCAGGCGGGTTGCACACCTTCCTAAGGCCAGCTTTGCCGAAGTGGCGCGTCAGGGGGCAGCGTCACAACGGCCTCCGGCGACTGTCCGACCCACACGCAGTGAGTCGGCAGTTACGCCATCTGCCCCCACGGTGGTTGCAGCTAGCGCTGCTCCGCCAACCGAGGAAAAGGGGCCATCGACCCCGAAGGTGGGCGCAGCCGAGGCTGCCTCAACCTCCCAGGTCCCTTCCAGTGCTGGCAATGGCCGGCGCAGCCAAATCCCCCAGGGAACCCCACCGACCTCCGGGCTGGTGGGCGCAGGGGTCCTGCCCTCCAAGGCGGGCCCTTCCCTGGTAACTTCTCGCTCGCAAGAGCACGTGTCCGGCGCCTCACAAGAGGCAATGGACACCACAACTATCCCCAAGGCGCCCCAGGCGCCTAAGGAGCGGCGAGGTTCCCTCGAACGCTTCAAAAAGAGCAAAACCCCGGTTACAGGGCCTCGAAAGGGCTCTGTAATCTAAGACATCCCTTCCGGTTCCGTAAACACAGCACCAATTAAATTTAAAATATGGATACACAAATCATTCAGTGGAATGTCAGAGGTCTACTTAGGAATCTAGATGATGTTCAAGAACTTATCCATAAACACAATCCAAAAGTGCTGTGTTTACAGGAAACACACTTAAAATCCAAAAACACAAACTTTCTCCGTACCTATGTTACGTTTCGCAAAGATCGCGATGATGCCGTCGCATCATCGGGTGGTGTGGCGATTCTCACTCATAAAAGTATAGCATGTCAATCTTTACAGCTACGTACGCCCCTTGAGGCAGTGGCGGTGCGAGCTGTTCTGCTAAACAAACTCATCACTATTTGCTCGCTTTATATACCCCCACATTACAAATTAACTAAACATGAATTTCAGTCCTTTATAGATGAATTGCCAGAACCTTATCTGGTTCTAGGCGACTTCAATGCACACAACTACCTTTGGGGCGACCCTCGTATAGATGCGCGAGGACGTCTTGTTGAACAGTTCCTTTTCTCTTCTGGTGCTTGTCTACTGAATAAGAAGGAAGCGACATACTATTCTCTTGCAAACAGAACATTTTCTTCAATAGATCTTAGCCTAGTCTCCCCGTCACTACTGTCTGAACTCGAATGGCAAGTTAACAACAATCCTTACGGAAGCGACCACTTCCCAATACTGCTTAGAACACCCGAAGAAAAGGAATATCCACCACAGGCTCCTAGGTGGAAAGTTGACACTGCCGACTGGGAAAAATTTCGAACTCTATCTTGTATTTCGTGGGATGACATGTCCTCGCTAGAAATTGACGCTGCTGTCGAATATTTTACAGCCTTCATAATATATGCCGCATCTAAATGTATATCACAAGTAAATGGTCTGTCCTGCAAACGGCGTGTCCCGTGGTGGAACGACGATTGTAGGATCGCACGTAAAAACCAGAACAAAGCGTGGGGGTTGCTACGCGCCTCCCCCACTGCAGAGAATCTTATTAACTTTAAAAAAGTAAAATCACAAGGCAGGCGAACCCGCCGGCAGGCCAGAAGAGAAAGCTGGCAAAAGTTTTTATCAAGTATTAACTCGTTTAGGGATGAGGCCAAAGCCTGGAACAGAGTAAATAGGATTAGAGGGCGGCAAACACATTCACTCCCCCTGGTAAACCCACAAGGCGATACCCTGCTTGAACAAGCAGACTCACTTGGGGAGCACTTCGAGAGTGTATCAAGCTCCAACCATTATTCGCAAACATTCCTGAAATATAAAGAAATAGAAGAATGCAAGCCACTCACCAATAAATGCCGACAGAATGAACCCTATAATTGCCCATTTAGTGCTGCCGAGTTGAAAGCGGCCTTGAGCGCATGCAAGAGTTCCGCACCAGGATCTGATAGAATCTTATATGAAATGCTCAAAAACTTACACAATGACACGCAACTTACACTACTTACACTTTTCAACACCATCTGGGATGCAGGGTACCTTCCAACCACGTGGAAGGAAGCCATTGTAGTCCCTGTTTTGAAACAAGGCAAAGACCCTTCCTCGGTGGCAAGTTACCGCCCGATAGCCCTCACAAGCTGCATTTGTAAGGTGTTCGAAAAAATGATAAATCGGCGACTTATTCATTTCCTTGAAGAGAGCAAAATGCTTGATCCTTATCAGTGCGGCTTCCGAGAAGGGCGCTCCACAACCGATCATCTCGTGCGTGTTGAAGGGAATATCCGGGACGCATTTATACATAAACAGTTCTTCCTATCGATATTTCTCGATATGGAAAAGGCGTATGACACAACGTGGCGTTACGGAATCTTAAGAGACCTGTCAGAAATGGGCATCCACGGTAATATGTTTAATATAATAAAAAGCTATCTTTCAAATCGTATTTTCCGGGTAAAAGTCGGCAATGCACTCTCACGTCCTTTTACGCAAGAAACGGGTGTACCCCAAGGAGGCGTGCTCAGCTGCACGCTCTTTATCGTGAAGATGAACACGCTTCGTGCTTCACTACCACCCGCCGTCTTTTACTCTGTCTATGTGGACGACATTCAAATAGGTTTCAAATCTTGTAACCTCGCAGTCTGCGAGAGACAGGTACAGCATGGCCTGAACAAAGTGTCAATGTGGGCAGACAAGAATGGGTTTAAGATCAATCCTAACAAAAGCTCTTGTGTTCTTTTTACAAGAAAGAGAGGACTTATCCCAGATCCTTGCATAGAACTGCGTGGACAGCAGATACCTGTAAACAAAGAACACAAATTTCTGGGTGTCATACTTGACTACAAACTCACTTTCGTCCCCCACATTAAATATCTTAAACAAAAATGTCTGAAAACAATGAATCTAATGAAACTTCTATCCCAGACTACGTGGGGTAGTGACAGGAAGTGTCTAATGAATATCTATAAGAGCCTCATTCGATCACGACTAGACTATGGTGCCGTGATCTATCATTCTGCAGCCCCGAGCGCGCTAAAGATGCTAGATCCGGTCCACCATCTAGGAATCCGACTGGCCACAGGCGCTTTCAGAACGAGTCCCATACAAAGTTTATATGTAGAATCAAATGAGTGGTCACTTCATCTGCAGAGAACATACATTAGCCAAACATATTTTCTGAAAGTCCACTCAAATCCACAACATCCCTGTTTTAATACCAATAATGACATGACATATGCTACACTCTTTCGCAATCGTCCCTCCGTAAGACAGCCTTTCTCGCTGCGTGTGAGGGAGCTTAGTGATCAAATGCATGTCCCACTCCTCGAGCTCCCCCTAATGCATCCAGCCAAGCTGCTACCTCCTTGGGAGTGGCAGCTGATACAATGCGACACATCTTTCGTTCAAGTTACAAAGCACGCTTCAGATATCGAAATCCAAATGCATTTCCGGGAACTCCAGCACAAACACTCCTGCACGGAGTTCTACACAGACGCATCGAAGTCACATGACGGGGTGTCCTATGCAGCCGTCGGGCCATCCTTCTCGGAATCCGACGCACTGCATCCGGAAACTAGTATCTTCACGGCTGAGGCCTACGCAATATTGTCGACCGTGAAGCATATAAGGAAATCAAAACTCAAAAAATCAGTTATATATACGGACTCCCTAAGTGTTGTGAAGGCTTTGATATCGTTCTGCAAGCACAAAAATCCTGTAATAATTGAACTCTATTCCGTCTTATGTGAAGCATATGCATCTAACCAGTATGTGATTATATGCTGGGTGCCAGGTCATAGGGCCATCGAAGGTAATGTTCTGGCGGACCACATGGCCACGTCAGTTGCATGGCATTCTGCTAATCCCACCGCTGCAGTTCCTGTCACGGATCTGAAGCCCTTCTTACGGAGGAAACTACGCAACCACTGGCAACGCCTATGGGACGCGGAAACAAATAATAAGCTCCACGTGATCAAGCCACAGTTAGGATTCTGGCCCTCTGTAACAAAATCACGCCGAACAGATGTCCTATTCTGTCGTCTGAGAATAGGACACACATTTGGCACGCATAACTATTTACTCACTGAAAATGATCCTCCAACCTGCGGTAGATGCGGGGAGAGGCTGACCGTCCTCCACGTCCTCCTGGAGTGTCGGGAAGCCGAATATGAAAGAAAGAAACATTTTCCCTTAGCCTACCGGCAGCGCATCCCCCTTCATCCTGTTATGTTACTCGGCCAAGAACCATTATTTGACACCAACGCAGTCCTGAGTTTTCTGAAAGATGTTGTCTTGCATGTTTTTAGCCCTACATGTTCATAGCGGGTCCTCTCTTCAGAGGACGCCGCTGTGATAGCTCCTTGGTATAGCACATGCCTCTAGACCCTTGTTTTCAAGGGCTCTGGCGAGGCAGCAGTGCTCCAAGTAATGTTACCATCTTATACATTTTATATTTTGCATCATTCCTGTACGATGGATTTTAATGTTCATAGTATTCATTAGTCATCGCCATAATTTTATAGTACGTAGATTTTACGCACTTTACAGCGAATATTTTTAGGCCACTCTACAGCCATGTCACATCTTCATAATACACCGTCAACATTAACACTTGTCATGGCGCTCTTTGGCCAAACCTGGCCCTTGCGCCACAAAAAACCACACATCATCATCATCATCAACACTACCACTTGTCATGGCGCTCTTTGGCCAAACCTGGCCCTTGCGCCAAAAAACACCACACATCATCATACATACCCCCACATTACAAATTAACGAAACATGAATTTCAATCCTATGTAGATGAATTGCCAGAACCTTATGTTGTTCTTGGCGATTTCAATGCGCATAGCACCTTGTGGGGAGACTCTCGCATCGATGCGCGAGGTCGTCTCGTTGAACAGTTCCTTTTTTCTTCTGGAGCATGCCTTCTAAATACGAAAGAACCCACATATTACTCTCTTGCAAACAGATCCTTTTCGTCAATAGACCTTAGTATAGTCTCCGCGTCTATACTGCCTGAACTCAAATGGGAAGTTACGAGCAATCCTTACGGGAGCGATCACTTCCCCGTACTGCTAAGAACATCTAAAGAAAATGAATTTCCGCCACAAGTTCCTAGGTGGAAGATAGATACAGCCGACTGGGAGAAATTTCGAAATCTATCTAGACTCTCATGGGCTGATATGTCTTCTCTAGAAACCGATGCCGCTGTGGAGTATTTTACAGCGTTCATAATAGATGCCGCATCTAAATGCATATCTGAAGGAAGCGGTTTGGGATGCAGACGGCGTGTCCCGTGGTGGAACGAGGAATGTAGGATTGCTCGTAAGAAACAGAACAAAGCGTGGGGGTTGCTACGCGCTTCCCCCACTGCAGAGAATCTTATCAACTTTAAGAAAGTAAAATCTCAAGGCAGGAGAACCCGCAGGCAGGCCAGAAGAGAAAGTTGGCAGAACTTTTTATCAAGTATAAACTCGTTTACAGATGAGGCGAAAGTCTGGAACCGCGTAAATAGAATTAGAGGGCGGCAAACATATTCACTCCCACTAGTAAATACACAGGGCGATACACTGAAAGATCAAGCCGACTCACTGGGGGAACACTTTGAGAGTGTATCAAGCTCAAATCATTATTCACAACCCTTCCTAAAATATAAACAAATAGAAGAATGCAAGCCACTCATCAATAAATGTCGACAGAATGAACCGTACAATTGCCCTTTTAGTGCTGCCGAGTTGAAAGCTGCCTTGAGCGCATGCAAGACCTCTGCACCGGGATCCGATAGAATCATGTATGCAATGCTCAAAAACTTACACAATGACACACAAGTTACACTACTTACACTCTTCAACACTATCTGGGACGCAGGGTACCTTCCAACGGCATGGAAAGAAGCCATTGTGGTCCCTGTTTTGAAACAAGGGAAAGACCCTTCTTCAGTGGCAAGTTACCGCCCGATAGCCCTCACAAGCTGCATGTGTAAGGTATTTGAAAAAATGATAAATCGGCGACTCATCCATTTCCTTGAACAAAACAAAATGCTTGATCTCTTTCAGTGTGGCTTCCGAGAAGGGCGCTGCACAACCGACCATCTTGTACGTATTGAAGCACATATTCGTGACGCGTTTGTACACAAACAGTCCTTCTTATCGATATTCCTCGATATGGAGAAGGCGTACGATACGACCTGGCGCTATGGAATCTTGAGAGATTTGTCAGAAATGGGAATTCATGGTAATATGCTAAACGTAATAAAAAGCTACCTGTCCAATCGTACCTTCCGGGTGAAAGTAGGCAATGTGCTGTCACGTCCTTTTGCACAAGAAACCGGTGTACCCCAGGGTGGCGTGCTCAGTTGCACACTCTTTATTGTTAAGATGACAACACTTCGTGCTTCCGTACCACCCGCCATCTTTTACTCTGTCTACGTGGACGACATTCAAATAGGTTTCAAATCCTGTAACCTCGCAGTGTGCGAAAGACAGGTACAGCATGGTTTGAACAAGGTGTCAGGGTGGGCAGAGAAAAATGGATTCAAAATCAATCCTCATAAGAGTTCTTGTGTTTTGTTCACAAGGAAGAGAGGCCTAGTTCCGGATCCCTGCTTGGAAGTGTGTGGACAACAGATACCTGTAAACAAAGAACATAAATTTCTAGGTGTCATACTTGACTACAGACTCACTTTCGTCCCCCACATTAAATATCTTAAAGAAAAATGTCTGAAAACAATGAACATAATGAAACTTCTTTCCCAGACTACGTGGGGTAGTGACAGGAAGTGTTTAATGAATCTATATAAAAGCCTCATTCGATCACGACTAGACTACGGTGCCGTCATTTATCACTCTGCCACCCCGAGCGCACTAAAGATGCTAGACCCTGTTCACCATCTGGGTATCCGTTTAGCCACAGGAGCTTTCAGAACGAGTCCCGTACAAAGTTTATATGCAGAATCGAATGAGTGGTCACTACATATCCAGAGAACATACATCAGCCAAACATATTTTTTGAAAGTCCACTCTAATCCCGAACATCTCTGTTTTAACACCATTAATGATATGACATATGCTACACTATTTCGTAATCGTCCTTCCGTAAGACAGCCTTTCTCGCTGCGTGTGAGGGAGCTTAGTCATGAAATGCATGTTCCAATCCTCGAACTTCGCCTAATGCATCCAGCCAAGCTGCTACCTCCTTGGGAGTGGCAGTCGATACAATGCGATACATCTTTCATTGAAGTTACAAAAAACGCTCCAGAGATTGAAATCCAGATGCATTTCCGGGAACTCCAGCACAAACACTCCTGCACGGAGTTCTACACAGACGCATCGAAGTCACACGACGGGGTGTCCTATGCAGCCGTCGGGCCATCCTTCTCAGAAACCGATGTACTGCATGCGGAAACTAGTATCTTTACGGCGGAGGCTTACGCACTATTGTCGGCTGTGAAGCATATAAGGAAATCAAAACTCCAGAAAGCAGTCATATATACGGATTCCCTTAGTGTTGTGAAGGCCTTGATGGCTTTCTCAAACCACAAAAATCCAGTAATTAACGAACTTTATTCTGCTCTGTGTAAAGCGTATATAGGTAATCAGCATGTCATCATATGCTGGGTGCCAGGTCATAGGGGCATCGAAGGTAACATTCTTGCGGACCAGATGGCCACGTCAGTTACATCGCATTCTGCTAATCCCACCGCTGCAGTTCCTGTCACAGACCTGAAGCCCTTCTTACGGAGGAAACTACGGAACCAGTGGCAACGGCTATGGGACGCAGAAACAAATAATAAGCTCCACGTGATAAAGCCACAGTTAGGATTCTGGCCTTCCGTAACAAAATCACGCCGGACAGATGTCCTATTCTGTCGTCTGAGAATAGGACACACATTTGGCACACATAACTTTTTACTCACCGGAAACGAGCCTCCAACCTGTGGTAGATGCGGGGAGAGGCTGACCGTCCTCCACGTCCTCCTGGAGTGTCGGGAAGCCGAACATGAAAGAAAGAAGCATTTTCCCTTAGCATACCGGCAGCGCATCCCCCTTCATCCAGTAATGTTACTAGGCCCAGAACCGCTGTTTGACTCCAGCGCAGTCCTGGGCTTCCTGAAAGATGTTGTATTACATGTTATAAGCCCCACACACTCGTAGCGTCTCCTCTTTCCAGAGGATGCCGCTGTGATAATCTTTTTTATGTAGCACATGCCTCTAAGCCCTTGTGTCTCAAGGGCTCTAACGAGGCAGTGGTGCTCTAGTGAATTTTAGAATCTTATATATTTTCTATTTTGCATCATTCTTTTACGATGGATTTTAAAGTTCATAGTATTCGTCATCAGTCATCGCCATAATTTTATAGCACGTAGATTTTACGCACTTTACAGCGACTATTTTAGGCCACTTTACAGCCAAGTCACATCTTCCAGAATACATCCTTAACACTACCACCAGTCATGGCGCTCTTTGGCCAAACCTGGCCCTTGCGCCACAAAACAACACACATCATCATCATCATTATAGATATTGCATCTAAATGCATATCAGAAATAAATGGCTTGGCATACAAACGGCGTGTCCCGTGGTGGAACGACGATTGTAGGATCGCTCGTAAAAAACAGAACAAAGCGTGGGGGTTGCTACGAGCGTCTCCCACTGCGGAGAATCTTATTAACTTTAAGAAAATAAAGTCCCAGGGCAGGAGAACCCGCCGACAGGCTAGAAGAGAAAGTTGGGAGAAGTTTTTATCGAGTATAAATTCCTATACAGATGAGGCCAAAGTCTGGAACAAGGTAATTAGGATAAGAGGGCGACAAACATATTCACTACCTCTAGTAAACACACAAGGCGATACACTAAAAGACCAGGCAGACTCACTTGGGGAGCACTTTGAGCGAGTGTCGAGCTCAACGCACTATTCCCAATCCTTTCTTAAACATAAAGAAATAGTGGAGCGTAAGCCAATCATACGAAAGTCTAGGCAGAATGAACCGTATAATCGGCCTTTCGGTATTGCCGAGTTGAGAGCTGCCTTGAACACATGTAAAAGCACTGCACCGGGACCAGACAGAGTCATGTATGACATGATCAGACACCTACATACAGACGCACAAATTACACTTCTTACACTATACAATACTATTTGGGCTTCGGGATACCTCCCATCCACATGGAAAGAAGCGATTGTGGTTCCTGTTCTAAAGCAGGGAAAAGACCCTTCCTTGGCGGCAAGTTACCGTCCGATAGCTCTAACTAATTGTCTGTGTAAGCTTTTTGAAAAAATGATTAATCGCAGACTTATACATTTCCTTGAGCTCAACAATATACTCGATCCTTATCAGTGTGGATTCCGAGAAGGGCGGTCCACAACCGATCATCTTGTGCGCACGGAAGGAAATATCCGTGATGCCTATATACATAAACAGTTTTTTCTATCAATATTCCTCGATATGGAGAAGGCATATGACACGGCATGGCGTTACGGGATCTTGCGAGACCTGTCGGAAATTGGCATCCGTGGAAATATGCTGAACACAATTGAAAGCTATTTGTCAAACCGTACCTTCCGGGTAAAAGTCGGCAATGAACTCTCACGTCCCTTTACGCAGGAAACTGGTGTACCCCAGGGAGGCGTGCTCAGCTGCACTCTCTTTATCGTCAAGATGAACACGCTACGTGCTTCACTACCACCTGCCATTTTTTACTCCGTATACGTAGACGATATACAAATAGGCTTCAAATCCTGCAACTTCACAGTATGCGAAAGACAGGTACAGCAGGGCTTGAACAAGGTTTCCAAGTGGGCAGACGAAAACGGATTTAAGGTCAACCCCCATAAAAGTTCTTGTGTTCTCTTCACAAGAAAGAGAGGCCTGCTCCCAGATCCTTGTGTAGAACTGGGCGGACAACAAATTCCTGTCAGCAAAGAACACAAATTCCTTGGTGTTATTCTTGACTCTAGGCTCACTTTCATTCCTCACATAAAACATCTTAAAGAAAAATGTCTAAAAACAATGAACCTACTTAAAATCCTATCCCACACATCATGGGGTAGCGACAGGAAGTGCCTGTTGAATCTTTACAGGAGCCTAGTTCGGTCGCGAATAGACTATGGAGCTGCAGTGTATCACTCTGCCGCCCCGAGCGCGCTAAAGATGTTAGACCCCGTACACCATCTGGGAATCCGTCTGGCCACTGGGGCATTTAGGACAAGCCCTGTTGAAAGTTTGTATGTTGAGTCCGATGAGTGGTCACTCCATTTTCGGAGAACTTACATCAGCTTCAACTATTTTCTGAAAGTGCGCTCTAATAAGGAACATCCGTGTTTCACAACCGTTAACGACTTGACATGTGAAACACTTTTTCATAACAGACCCTCTGTGAGACGTCCTTTCTCACTGCGTGCAAGAGAACTTAGCACGGAAATGGATGTCCCAGTTCTCGACCAACGCCTAATGCCTCCAGCTAAGCTAGTACCACCCTGGGAGTGGCAGCTGATAGAATGTGACACATCCTTTGTACAGGTCACTAAACATGCGTCAGAGACACATATCAAAATGCACTTCTTGGAGCTCCAGTACAAATACTCGTGCACAGAGTTTTATACAGACGCTTCTAAGTCGCATGCCGGGGTGTCCTACGCAGCCATTGGCCCATCCTTCTCGGAATCCGGTGTACTGCACCCTGAAACAAGCATATTTACGGCTGAGGCCCATGCACTACTGTCGGCTATGAAACATATCAGAAAATCAAATATTCAAAAAACAATTTTATTTACAGACTCCTTAAGCGTGGTAAAAGCCTTGAAGTCACACTGTAAACACAGAAACCCCGTAATTATTGAGCTCTATTCCGTCCTCTGTAGAGCGTATATGTCTAACCAGCATGTCATTATATGCTGGGTGCCTGGACATAGGGGCATCGAGGGTAACGTTCTAGCAGACCAGATGGCCACATCAATTTCATTGCATACAGTCAGTCCTACTGCTTCGGTCCCTGTCACGGACCTGAAGCCTTTCTTAAGAAGGAAACTGCGAAACCACTGGCAACGTAAGTGGGACGCAGAAGTAAATAACAAACTGCACGTGATAAAGCCACAGTTAGGTTCTTGGCCCTCCGTAACAAAATCACGGCGAACAGATGTCCTATTCTGTCGCCTCAGAATAGGACACACATTTGGTACACACAACTTCTTACTCACTGAAAATGATCCTCCAACCTGCGGTAGATGCGGGGAGAGGCTGACCGTCCTCCATGTCCTCCTGGAGTGTCGGAAAGCCGAATCTGACAGAAAGAAACATTTTCCGTTAGCATACCGGCAGCATATTCCCCTTCATCCTGTAATGTTACTCGGCCCAGAACCGCTCTTCGACACTAACGCAGTCCTAAGTTATCTGAAAGATGTTGTGTTGCATGTTGTTAGCCCAACATGTTCGTAGCGTCTCCTCTCTTCAGAGGATGGCGCTGCGATAGTTCTTTCGTGTAGCACGTGCCTCTAGGCCCTTGTGTTTGAAGGGCTCTGGCGAGGCAACAGTGCTCCAGGCATTTTTACCATCTCATATATTTTCTATTCTGCATCATTCTTTCACGATGGATTTTAGTGTTCATAGTATTCGTCATCTGTCATCGCCATAATTTTATAACAAGTTAATTTTACGCACTCTACAGCGAATATTTTTAGGCCACTTTACAGCCAAGTCACATCTTCCATAATACATCGTCAACATTACAACTTGTCATGGCGCTCTTTGGCCAAACCTGGCCCTTGCGCCACAAAAAAACCACACATCATCAAAAGCCTTGAAGTCACACTGTAAACACAGAAACCCCGTAATTATTGAGCTCTATTCCGTCCTCTGTAGAGCGTATATGTCTAACCAGCATGTCATTATATGCTGGGTGCCTGGACATAGGGGCATCGAGGGTAACGTTCTAGCAGACCAGATGGCCACATCAATTTCATTGCATACAGTCAGTCCTACTGCTTCGGTCCCTGTCACGGACCTGAAGCCTTTCTTAAGAAGGAAACTGCGAAACCACTGGCAACGTAAGTGGGACGTAGAAGTAAATAACAAACTGCACGTGATTAAGCCAAAGTTAGGTTCTTGGCCCTCCGTAACAAAATCACGGCGAACAGATGTCCTATTCTGTCGCCTCAGAATAGGACACACATTTGGTACACACAACTTCTTACTCACTGAAAATGATCCTCCAACTTGCGGTAGATGCGGGGAGAGGCTGACCGTCCTCCATGTCCTCCTGGAGTGTCGGAAAGCCGAATCTGACAGAAAGAAACATTTTCCGTTAGCATACCGGCAGCATATTCCCCTTCATCCTGTAATGTTACTCGGCCCAGAACCGCTCTTCGACACTAACGCAGTCCTAAGTTATCTGAAAGATGTTGTGTTGCATGTTGTTAGCCCAACATGTTCGTAGCGTCTCCTCTCTTCAGAGGATGGCGCTGCGATAGTTCTTTCGTGTAGCACGTGCCTCTAGGCCCTTGTGTTTGAAGGGCTCTGGCGAGGCAACAGTGCTCCAGGCATTTTTACCATCTCATATATTTTCTATTCTGCATCATTCTTTCACGATGGATTTTAGTGTTCATAGTATTCGTCATCTGTCATCGCCCCCCGCAGGGGCGTCTGCGTCAGCAGGCGTTTGGTGTGTGGCGACACCACGGACCCGAGCACACGAGGGTTGGACCCTCCCGCGTGTAGCCGTGCGCGGCTTAGCCGTGTCTGGGGAAAAGGGGATCCTGGGGGTTGAGCCGATGCCGGGTGTTTGGACCTTTAAGGCCCCCCGGCGGAGGCAACACACCCCTTTGGCCTCTGCTTCACATAGACGGCACCCCCGGACTGACCCACCCGGGGGAAATCGGCAGTCGCCTCTTCCTATCTCTTCCTCTCGAATCTTTGTCTTTATCTCTTACTTTTTTACCTTTCCTGTCTTCTCCTCTCTTCCATTTACTTCATTCTCCTCGGCGGCAAGGGTTAACCCTGTGTGGTTATCCAACCTTGGGTACACCATATTTGGTTATAGTGGCGGCGTACGGCTGGCGTCGTGCAGACTTGCGTGCAAGCTCTGCCGCGTCCCCTCGTTGGGCTCCGTGGTGGGTGGTCGGCGCTGTTGCCGAATTTTTATACATTTTCATGGAAACCTCTTTTCCCAAACTTCCTGATCGCCCTCAGAAACGAGGGCGCACCGAAGAGCTCTTTCAATTTTTCGGACGACAAGTCCACAACTTTCCTCGATTTCACGTCATTCACTCAGAAAAGCCAGACAAACTAGTGCGATCCATTTCACCGTTCCTTGTATCCAAGTCTTTGACCGAAGTTTTCGGTACAGGATATAAGGTGTCGAGAATGTCAAGTGGCGATCTCCTTTTGGAGCTCCAAAACCAGAAGCAGTATGAAAAGCTGCCGAAACTTGTCGCATTTGGCGAGACCCAAATAACAGTAACCCCGCACCGTACCATGAACACAAGCCGCGGTGTTGTCTCGGACGATGACTTGCTGGAGCTCACGGAGGATGAACTCTTGGAGGGCTTCAGTGACCAGAACGTTATCAATGTTAAAAGAATTAAGATCAGGCGTGACAGCAAAGAAATCAAGACCAAACACCTTATATTGACTTTCGGCTCAAGTATTCTGCCCGAGTCTGTAGAGGCCGGGTACATCAAGCTCCGTGTTAGGCCATATGTGCCAAATCCGCTTAGATGTTTCAAATGCCAACGCTTCGGTCACAGTTCGCAGAGCTGCCGAGGCCGTCAAACCTGTGCGAAGTGCAGTGCACACGAACATACTTCTGAAGCTTGCGTGAACACTCTCCATTGTGTAAACTGTGAAGGCGAGCACGCCGCATACTCGCGGTCGTGCCCGTCCTGGAAAAAAGAGAAAGACATAGTCACAATCAAAGTAAAGGAAAACATATCATTCAAAGAGGCACGCAGGCGGGTAGCATACTTGCCAAAGAAAAGCTTTGCCGAAGTGGCGCGTCAGGGGGCAGCGTCACAACGGCCTCCGGCGGCTGTCCGACCCACAGGCAGTGAGTCGGCAGCTACGCCATCTGCCCCCACGGCGGTTGCAGCTAGCGCTGCTCCGTCAACCCTGAATGAGGGATCATCGACCCCGAAGGTTGGCGCAGCCGAGGTTGCCCCGGCCTCCCCGGCCCCTTCCTGCGCTGGCAACAGCCGGCGCAGCCAAATCCCTCAGGGAGCCTCATCGACCTCCGGGCTGGTGGGCGCAGGGGTCTTGCCCTCCAAGGCGGGACCCTCTCTAGTAACTTCTCGCTCGCAAGAGCACGTGTCCGGCGCCTCACACGAGGCAATGGACACTACACCTTTCCTCACGGCGCGCCAAGCGCCTAAGGAGCGGCGAGGCTCCCTCGAACGCTCCAGAAAGGGCAAAACCCCGATTACAGGGCCTCGAAAGAGCTCTGTAATCTAAGACATCTTTCAGTTTCCGTACACACAGCACCAACTTACTTTAAATATGGATACACAAATCATACAGTGGAACGTCAGAGGTCTTCTTAGGAACCTTGATGATGTGCAAGAGATTATACACAAACACAATCCAAAAGTGCTGTGTCTACAGGAAACACACCTCAAATCACAACACACAAACTTTCTCCGACAGCATGTTACTTTTCGCAAAGATCGCGATGATGCAATCGCATCATCGGGAGGTGTTGCAATTGTAATCCAAAAGAGCATAGCATGTCAACATTTACAGCTACGAACGGCCCTTGAAGCAGTGGCGGTTCGAATTGTTTTGCTAAACAAACTTATCACTATTTGCTCGATTTATATACCTCCACACTACAAACTAAGCAAACATGAATTTCAGTCCTTCATAGATGAATTGCCAGAACCGTACGTTGTACTTGGGGATTTCAATGCGCACAACAGCCTTTGGGGCGACTCTCGTATAGATGCGCGAGGTCGTCTTGTTGAACAGTTCCTCTTCTCTTCTGGTACATGCCTGCTGAATAAGAAGGCACCCACATATTATTCTCTCGCCAACCGAACATTTTCATCCATTGACCTCAGTCTAGTTTCCCCGTGTATATTGCCTGAACTCGAATGGGAAGTTATGGAAAATCCTTACGGGAGCGACCACTTCCCCATACTAATAAGAACATCCAAAGAAAACGAATATCCTCCACAAGCTCCTAGGTGGAAGATAGACACAGCCGACTGGCAGAAATTTCGAACTCTCTCTAGCATCACATGGGCTGACCTGTCTTTAGAAATTGATGCTGCTGTGGATTATCTTACAGCATTCATAATAGATGCCGCATCACATTGCATACCCGAAGTAAGTGGTTTGGCATGCAAACCACGTGTACCGTGGTGGAACAGCGAGTGTCGAACCGCCCGTAAGAATCAGAACAGGGCGTGGGGGTTGCTGCGAGCTTCTCCCACCGCTGAGAATCTTATCAACTTTAAAAAAATAAAATCCCAAGGTAGGAGAACCCGCCGGCAGGCCAGAAGAGAAAGCTGGCACAAATTTTTATCGAGTATTAACTCGTTCAGAGATGAGGCCAAAGCCTGGAACAGGGTTAATAGGATTCGAGGGCGACAAACATATTCACTCCCTCTAGTAAATACACAGGGCGATACACTGAAAGATCAGGCCGACTCAGTTGGGGAGCACTTTGAGAGTGTATCAAGCTCAAAACATTATTCGCAATCCTTCCTAAAATATAAACAAATAGAAGAATGCAAGCCCCTCATCAATAAATACCGACAGAATCAACCGTACAATTGCCCTTTTAGTATTGCCGAATTGAAAGCTGCCTTGAGCGCATGCAAAAGCTCCTCACCGGGATCCGATAGAATCATGTATGAAATGCTCAAAAACTTACACAATGACACGCAAGAAACACTACTTACACTTTTCAACACTATGTGGGACGCAGGGTACCTTCCAACAGCATGGAAAGAAGCTGTTGTGGTCCCTGTTTTGAAACAAGGGAAAGACCCTTCTTCAGTGGCAAGTTACCGCCCGATAGCCCTCACAAGCTGCATGTGTAAGGTATTTGAAAAATGATAAATCGGCGACTCATCCATTCCCTTGAACAAAACAAAATGCTTGATCCCTTTCAGTGTGGCTTCCGAGAAGGGCGCTGCACAACCGACCATCTTGTACGTATTGAAGGACATATTCGTGACGCGTTTGTACACAAACAGTTCTTCTTATCGATATTCCTCGATATGGAGAAGGCGTACGATACGACCTGGCGCTACGGAATCTTGAAAGATTTGTCAGAAATGGGCATTCATGGTAATATGCTAAACATAATAAAAAGCTACTTGTCCAATCGTACCTTCCGGGTGAAAGTAGGCAATGTGCTGTCACGTCCTTTTGCACAAGAAACCGGTGTACCCCAGGGTGGCGTGCTCAGTTGCACACTCTTTATTGTTAAGATGACAACACTTCATGCTTCCTTACCACCGGCCATTTTGTATTCAGTCTATGTGGACGACATTCAAATCGGTTTCAAATCCTGTAATCTCGCAGTGTGCGAGAGACAGGTACAGCATGGTTTGAACAAGGTGTCAGGGTGGGCAGAGAAAAATGGATTCAAAATCAATCCTCATAAGAGTTCTTGTGTTTTGTTCACAAGGAAGAGAGGCCTAGTTCCGGATCCCTGCTTGGAAGTCTGTGGACAACAGATACCTGTAAACAAAGAACATAAATTTCTAGGTGTCATACTTGACTACAGACTCACTTTCGTCCCCCACATTAAACATCTTAAAGAAAAATGTCTGAAAACAATGAACATAATGAAACTTCTTTCCCAGACTACGTGGGGTAGTGACAGGAAGTGTTTAATGAATCTATATAAAAGCCTCATTCGATCACGACTCGACTACGGTGCCGTCATTTATCACTCTGCCGCCCCGAGCGCACTAAAGATGCTAGACCCTGTTCACCATCTGGGCATCCGGTTAGCCACAGGAGCTTTCAGAACGAGTCCCGTACAAAGTTTATATGCAGAATCGAATGAGTGGTCACTTCATATCCAGAGAACATACATCAGCCAAACATATTTTTTGAAAGTCCACTCTAATCCCGAACATCTCTGTTTTAACACAATTAATGATATGACATATGCTACACTATTTCGTCATCGTCCTTCCGTAAGACAGCCTTTCTCGCTGCGTGTGAGGGAGCTTAGTCATGAAATGCATGTTCCAATCCTCGAACTTCGCCTAATGCATCCAGCCAAGCTGCTACCTCCTTGGGAGTGGCAGTTGATACAATGCGATACATCTTTCATGGAAGTTACAAAAAACGCTCCAGAGATTGAAATCCAGATGCATTTCCGGGAACTCCAGCACAAACACTCCTGCACGGAGTTCTACACAGACGCATCGAAGTCACACGACGGGGTGTCCTATGCAGCCGTCGGGCCATCCTTCTCGGAAACCGATGTACTGCATGCGGAAACTAGTATCTTTACGGCTGAGGCTTACGCACTACTGTCGGCTGTGAAGCATATAAGGAAATCAAAACTCCAGAAAGCAGTCATATATACGGATTCCCTTAGTGTTGTGAAGGCCTTGATGGCTTTCTCTAACCACAAAAATCCAGTAATTAACGAACTTTATTCTGCTCTGTGTAAAGCGTATATAGGTAATCAGCATGTCATCATATGCTGGGTGCCAGGTCATAGGGGCATCGAAGGTAACGTTCTTGCGGACCAGATGGCCACGTCAGTTACATCGCATTCTGCTAATCCCACCGCTGCAGTTCCTGTCACAGACCTGAAGCCCTTCTTACGGAGGAAACTACGGAACCAGTGGCAACGGCTATGGGACGCGGAAACAAATAATAAGCTCCACGTGATAAAGCCACAGTTAGGATTCTGGCCTTCAGTAACAAAATCACGCCGGACAGATGTCCTATTCTGTCGTCTAAGAATAGGACACACATTTGGCACACATAACTTTTTACTCACCGGAAATGAGCCTCCAACCTGTGGTAGATGCGGGGAGAGGCTGACCGTCCTCCACGTCCTCCTGGAGTGTCGGGAAGCCGAACATGAAAGAAAGAAGCATTTTCCCTTAGCATATCGGCAGCGCATCCCCCTTCATCCAGTAATGTTACTAGGCCCAGAACCGCTGTTTGACTCCAGCGCAGTCCTGGGCTTCCTGAAAGATGTTGTATTACATGTTATAAGCCCCACACACTCATAGCGTCTCCTCTTTCCAGAGGATGCCGCTGTGATAATTTCTTTTATGTAGCACATGCCTCTAGGCCCTTGTGTCTCAAGGGCTCTAACGAGGCAGTGGTGCTCTAGTGAATTTTAGAATCTTATATATTTTCTATTTTGCATCATTCTTTTACGATGGATTTTAATGTACATAGTATCCGTCATTAGTCATCACCATAATTTTATAGCACTCAGATTTTAAGCACTTTACAGCGACTATTTTTAGGCCACTTTACAGCCAAGTCACATCTCCCATAATACATCGTTAACACTACCACTTGTCATGGCGCTCTTTGGCCAAATCTGGCCCTTGCGCCACAAAAAACCACACATCATCATCATCATCATCTGTCATCGCCATAATTTTATAACAAGTTAATTTTACGCACTCTACAGCGAATATTTTTAGGCCACTTTACAGCCAAGTCACATCTTCCATAATACATCGTCAACATTACAACTTGTCATGGCGCTCTTTGGCCAAACCTGGCCCTTGCGCCACAAAAAACCACACATCATCATTGGTGCACATTTTGAATACATATCGAGCTCCTCGCACTACTCCGAAACCTTCCTAAAGAACAAAACGCGAATAGAACAGAAAAAGTTACAAAGGAAATGTGCTAAAGGTGTGGCGTACAACGAACCATTCTCCATAGCAGAACTGCAGGCAGCACTGAACTGTTGTAATACATCCGCCCCAGGTTCAGACCGCATAATATATGAGATGTTGAAACAACTACCGCCCGAAACACAAAAAACCCTCCTTTGCCTTTACAACATTATATGGTTTTCCGGCGAGATCCCCTCTGCTTGGAAGGAGGCTATTGTAATCCCAATTCTAAAGCAAGGAAAGGATCCTTCCTCTGTATCAAGCTACAGACCCATAGCACTAACAAGTTGCCTCTGCAAAGTTTTCGAAAAAATGATTAACTGTCGCCTAATACACTTCCTCGAATCAAACAATTCGCTCGATCCATACCAGTGCGGGTTTCGGGAGGGTCGATCTACCAGTGACCATCTTATACGCATAGAGGCACGTATCCGTGAAGCTTTTGTCCATAAGCAGTTTTTCTTATCTGTATTCCTTGATATGGAGAAAGCTTATGATACTACGTGGCGGTTCGGGATATTGAGAGACCTCTCACACTTAGGTATACACGGAAATATGTTCAATGTTATCGAAAGTTATCTGTCAAATCGGACATTCCGTGTTCGAGTTGGCAATGTTTTGTCACGGAAATTTGTACAGGAGACTGGAGTGCCGCAGGGCGGGGTGCTCAGCTGCACGCTCTTTATAGTAAAAATGAATTCTCTCCGTCTACACATACCACATAACATCTTTTATTCAACATATGTTGACGATGTCCAGATAGGATTTCAATCAAGTTCTCTCGCAATCTGTGAGCGACAGGTCCAGCTTGGTCTTAACAAGGTCTCCAAATGGGCTGATGAGAACGGGTTCAGACTGAACCCACAAAAAAGCACCTGTGTTGTTTTCTCTAGAAAAAGAGGCCTACATCCTGATCCTGAAATTGTGTTGCATGATGAGCGTCTGCCTGTAAACAGGGAACATAAATTTCTAGGGATAATTTTAGACGCCAAATTAACTTTTATACAGCACATAAAGTATCTTAAAAACAAATGTATGAAAACAATGAATATCCTAAAGGTTCTCTCACGCACAACCTGGGGCAGTGATAGAAAATGTCTCATGAACTTATACAAAAGCCTCATACGCACACGACTAGACTACGGAGCCATAGTTTACCAGTCGGCTACTCCAACTGCTCTAAAGATGCTAGACCCTGTCCACCACTTAGGAATTCGCCTGTCCACAGGCGCCTTTAGAACAAGCCCAGTGGAAAGCCTGTACGTTGAATCGGATGAGTGGTCACTGCATCTGCAGAGAACATATTCGTCCTTCATGTATTTTCTTAGAGTGAACGGAAACAGTCAGCATCCCGCGTATTAGACCATAAACGATTTGTCCAGTTGTCAACTTTTCCGCAACCGACCCACAGTGGCACAGCCTTTCTCCATGCGTGTTAGAGATATGGCTGAAGAAACAAGGGTTCCACTGCTTGAATACCACCTTATGTCCCCTGCTATACGGCCCCCGCCGTGGCAGTGGCAACCAATAGACTGTGATACATCTTTCGTAGCTGTTACAAAGCATGCGCCTGTCGCGCATATACGAATGCACTTCCTCGAGTTACAGCACAAATACTCCTCTCCTGAGTTCTTTACAGACGCATCGAAGTGTGATTCTGGCGTATCCTACGCAGCGGTCGGTCCATCCTTTTCAGATGCCGGTGTTCTGCACCCTAACACAAGTATTTTCACAGCAGAGGCCTACGCGATATTTGCTGCCGTTAAACACATTAATGAATTTAATATCCCAAAGGCAGTTATATACACTGACTCTTTGAGTGTCGTATATACTTTGAAAACTGTCAGGAAATATCAAAACCCTGTAATTATATCTCTTTACACAGCATTATGCACAACCTATGAGTCCAAGCAGCATATCGTCGTATGTTGGGTGCCGGGGCACCGAGAGATAGAGGGAAACGTGTTGGCTGACCAGCTAGCCACATCCATCCACGCAAACGCTTCCAACACTTGCACGACTGTCCCTGTAATGGACCTCAAGCCGTCAATAAGAAAAATGCTAAGGGCTTTCTGGCAGCGCTTGTGGGATAAAGAGACAGAAAATAAATTACATGTTATCAAGCCGTATCTAGGCAACTGGCCGCCGGTATCAAAGAATCGCCACACAGAAGTAACACTTTGCAGACTCAGGATAGGACACACATACAGCACACACGCATACCTCTTGTCCGGTGGCGATCCACCCACGTGTGATAAATGTGGTGAGCCACTAACCGTGCTTCACATCCTGCTGCAATGCACTCAATTAGATGCTAATAGGAGAAAGCATTTTCCATTACCACATCGGCAGCTAATTCCATTCCATCCTCAAATGATTATAGGTATAGAACCTCTCTTTAAACATGAATGCCTGTTTCGATTTTTAAAAGATGTACATAGTTTTCATATTATAGCCCCAGGAAATCCGTAGCACAGCCTCTAACAGAGGTTTCTGCTGCGGTAGGTGCAATAAAGAAAGCACCTGCCTCCCAGCCTTTAGGCTCAAAGGCCCACCGGAGGCATAAGTGCTAGTTACATATTCTTGCATTTTAGCTCCATGTCCACTTATCACGCGTACTATATCCACAGACCACTACATGTATCACTACCATAATTTTATGCTTTATACTATTTTACGCTTTCATGACACTGATCGATTTTAGGCCACTTTACAGCCATGTTACATCCCACCATCGCCACTCACAAATCAGTGCTTAACACAACATTATCAGTCATGGCGCTCTTTGGCCATACCTGGCCCTTGCGCCACTAAACAACACACATCCATCCATCCATACGCCTGATATCCTGGGAGGGATGCTAATTTCCCGGTTTCTTTCAGCGCTATTGCTAGCGGCTTTTCTTCTAGTGTGTCTATGTAGTTTTGCAGTAGCGCTCGCTTGCGTTGGAACCCTCGGCAGTTCCATTGCCAAATGATAGACTTAATTCTTGCGTTTCTGGCCATATTGGATTTGGGTAAAGGAGTCCTCTAAGTTTTTCTGTCGCTCCGCAAGGGCAACCAGCTCGGTTCTTTGTGTTTGTAGTTCAGTTCTCTGTGCCTGCCTGTGCCTTCAGTGCAAAATAGAGGTACGTCGTATATGACGCCTTTTCCGCTGTTCTCTGGCGCCGCCACGTATGCGTTCACGTTCACCTTTTCTTTGCCTATCGTCAGTTCTCTGATCGCTGCATACTTATTTCTCGTCGTTTTGTCCTTTGTAGCAATGAGGATCGATTGTTGCTTCGTGTTGAACGTGATGATGTCGTTCACTCCTCTGTCACTTGTCCCGGCCGCCGCGCTGATTGCGTCAGCCACGAAAGCTCCTCCGAGTTGGAGTAATTTCTCTAGTCCCCCTTGAGGTCTCATAATTATCTTCTCGTAGTCGGGCGGAATTCTCGTATGTTGCCTTTCCACCGACTTCTCTGCCTTTCTTCTTCCCTCGCGTCGCTCCGCAGCACGCTCCCGTATGCCTCGGTTCCCGGCGACGTGGCCGCCTTCTTCCAACTCCGCTGGTGCTATTTTTCCGCTCCTTTTCGCTTAAAACCACTGTCCCGGAATCTTCAGCTCGTCGGGATCAATTTCCGTACCTTCTACAACCTCCATGTTGCACGAGGTCGTCTGGGCACGGCCGTTAGGCCTAGCCTCTATCTCTGCTCCCTAGCGCGTCTAGGCCTCGTTAGGCCTAGCGGCCCTCGCGGCACGGTGCGGCTTCGTGAGCTCAGCAAGCTGGAGAATTCGGTCCCACCTTGTTAATTCCGGTGAATCCGCGTTCGGACCTTTCTTCTCCTTGATTCCAGCCAGATGTTCACGCACACGGTGGTCCGAGTACGCTTCGGTCCCCCTGTGTCGACGGAGCTCGTCGGACGCACGTCCGTTCACTTCGGCAGCCGGCGGAGGAATCGCAGCAGCGACCCAGCGCTGCGATGACGTTTCAATCTCGACGACTGCTCCGACGACAGTGCTTGGAGCGCCTCAGAGCGCTCGAAGTTCGAGGAGAGCAATCAAGAACCAGCCGAAGACAACGCCGGTCGCGAGAGTGCTCCAGAGCGCTCAGAAACTACCAGCCGAAGATGGCATAAGATTCAGTACACGCCAAACTAAATGTCACCTCGACTGGCTTACTTTTTTGCTCCGTCACAACCCCAGGCGCGGAGAGCGTGCTTCGAAAGTATCCCGAAAAGTAACAAAATTCAATAAAACAATTTTGTGGGTCAGAGAATGCGTCGCGAACTTGTCTCGGTAAGATTCAGTACGAGCCAAACTTGCTGTGGCACATGGCCGAGCTGCTTTTCGCTAACTGCGCCGCAATGCCGGGCGCTGCCACTGTGCTTGAAAAGTACCTCAAGAAGTAACGAAATTAGTTACAATAATGTCGGGGGTCAGAGAAAGCGCCAGAACTTGTCCCGGTAAAATTCAGTACATGCGAAACTGCGTCACGCGGCCGAGGTGCTTTTCGTCACAAAGCCAGGTGCTCTGAGCGTGCCCAAAAACGACCGACATAAGTTAAAATAATCCTGGGGCCCATAGAAAGCGTCGCAAACATCTCCCAGTACGAGTAATTAACTCAAATTAAGAAGGAGTGGACGGCGGAGCTGTTCTTCGCTAACTGTGTCACCATATAAGTTCGGTTATGTGCAGTAAGCCTAAACGTGCTTGGAATGCGTCGCAGACTGTAAAAAAAAAAAAAAGTCCTTACCTTGCTGCAGGCCAGTAGTGCAGTGGTGCCGTGTCGAAATGCAGAAGGAACGCAAGAAAACGCCGGGAGCCTAACAAACGAGCTACATCCCAAAGATACGGGTCGCCGAGCAGGCGAGCTTCACATGCGCAGCCGCCCTCGCTCGCTTCAGTGGCATCTCTGGCAGATGAGGCATGGGTATGGCACGTCTGGCGTGCCGCTAGCTTGTTACTAGGTGGTGTAAGAAAAATAAGTCGCAAAGTATAAGTTCATTTATACGCAAAAGGTTTTTTAGTTTTAGCGGGAAAGATTAAAAAAATTAAACGTCTGTAAGTTCGTTTCGCATTCTTTTTTGCTTCCGATACTCGCGTCAACTAACGGATGGGGTTAACACTAGGCGTGACGTGTTTCCCGTTGCCAGTTTTCGCTGAGTGTCCCCTGTTGTTGAATTTCTTTATGGTATAGGTCTCATGAAGAACTAGCATCGACACGCGCAATTACCGGCACTATGATTCAGTTATGCGCTCAGCACCTATGCAAACTAGAAACATTCACTCTCGCAGGCATAAAGCACACTCTCAAGGGCCATTATAAAACAACGTGTCTACATTTCTAGAGAGTTCTGCGAAAAAATTTCGTTTCAGTAGAAGGTTAGTATAAATGAGCAGCACACCAACATGGGCTTCGAGTTCGGTCTAATGTTTCGCTTATTATGAAAATCTTATAAATGGATAGTCATTTGAAGAAAACCAATTATTTAACAAATGGTCCATTCTGCATTCCTGTTTTCCGCAAGTTGTGCATTCACATAAGAAAAAAACTATATCATGATACTGATGAAGCGGTGCATCTGAAATAACCTTTGAGATCATTCACAGGAAGTTGTAAACAGGTGCCACAGTGATAAATTTGATAATCATTAATTATGTCTTATACATACATGGCTGGACATGTTCTCGTTCGCTTCTGGCCTTCCTTGGGTCACGTGATATTTTCAGTACCTCACAATGGGACCTTGAAGCGTAGATATCTAAGGCTCTCGCCTTAGAAAGAAAGGACGCATAAAATTGATTGATTCAACATTGCTTCCCATGGCAATGAACGACATGTACTTTGTCTAATTTATTCACTTGAGAAATGCTCATGGGATACCATCAATGTTAACATTAGAAGTATTCACAAACGCTGGCCTGGCTTTCCTATCGTTGGCATTATTAGTGAATTTGTTGACGTTTTCTTATTACCTAAAGTTAACATTCCTCATGAACTGCATGACTAAACGGTATTTGAAATCTGGCCACCATGAAGATACCTTTACACATGATGATAAAGCGGGTGGCGGCAACGCTGTGTTCGCGAAGAATAAATGGTTGCATCGAATCTAAACAATTAATGCTTGGTATCTTCGTTGATTTCAGTAAAGCTTTCGGCGCTCTGAATAGACATTTGCTTTTACGAAAGCTAGATTTATATGGTATACACGGTGTCGCCTTAGACATTTCTATATCTCATATTCCAGCGAGAGGAAACAATACGTGTGTATAAATAATTTTGATTCGGCGAATAAATCAAGCTCTCTCGGTGTTCCTCAGGGCAGTATATTAGGCCCTTTTCAACCCTATTGAAAATTCGCCCGATGCTGGGCATAACTGAATCCATCATCCATCATAATGGTGGATTATGGTATTGGGTATGCTTGGTGTTGGGCATGGTGGGTGACGGGTGGCATGCTGGGTGCCGGGTGGCGTGCTGGGCGACTGATGGGCACAGCGGGTCAAGAGCAAGGTGTGCAATGGATTGAATGAGCAGGAATTGCACTTGAAAAGCTTTTGATGGGCTATATTCATGCAGTCTTGATCTTGCGAAGTGTGCAGCCTGTATCTACATGTGACTAAGTATATGCAGCTACGTGTTCATATGCCGTATGGAATTAATATGTATACTGTTATAATATGTGATAAATATCTTTATTGTGCACCTGGCAGGGCCTCTGGTCTTTTTGTGTAGCCGAACTCTTTTTCCTTGTCGGCCAGATTTTGTGAAAAAGCTGCGCAGGTGCTTCCGGACAGCTGCGAGACGGTGTTCCGCAGGTGGTGCTGCTGGCTCCGATGGATGTGTAGCAACATACTTCTCCAGGCAGTCTAAAAAAATGAGTGCAATAAATATAGAACTAAGTTATTTTTGTTACAATTTGTAGCAATAAGTGAATGAAGGAAATCTGCTACAATCACTTCAAGCAAGATTCAACGAAAAGTTTCAGATATTAAAATGCAGTACGATTTATTTCGCATGAACATGCTACCTCACGTGCATGCCAAAGTAGCTTTAGTTGCAGTGAGAACACGTACACATGCATCACATTGTTTTGTTGAGCAATATGGGATTCTCGTCGAGTTGGCTTGGCTTGAATGCAAAGCTTAGTCGCATGGCAGCTGCACTAGAAGCCTCATGAGGCGGATTTCTGGCTTCCAATTTCATATAATTTGTCTGCTCTTCGACCACCAGAATTCCTGTAGAATTTCGAGAGCCATGACTCGGCGACACTGACTAATGCATGCAAGAGAGCTGCAAGGGACGAGCTGCATGGTTTGTCCACTCTGTAATCTGTTACCGTTACCTGCTGCTCATGCCCTGTATTAAGTGCGGCAGTGAAGGCGGATGCAGTAGTGAAGGCATTAGCATGAGCCATGAAGGCATAAAAAAGTTACATAATAACTACTGTCATATGGCTGGTTTGCAAGCTCTGTTTAGCTAAAAAAGACAGCAACTAATACTTTAGTGTTCCACTATTAAACACCATATATTTTGCTTTTTAGTTCAGCTAACCTGCAATACATCTTCAATGTAAAGAAGCTTAAGGAAGCACCTTAAACAAAAAAGCCATCTGTTATGCTGGTTTGTTCATAACAAACATATTTTTGCGGCAGACTGTTTGCTGGTACCAGTAGAAGAGCTATCGCCACTTAAATTCATAAAATAATCGAAGCTGTACAGAAAGAAAAAGGCCAGGTACAGCCACACTATACAGTCATCCATTCTAATCCAAGCTGGCAGCAAATGCTGGAACTCTGCATGATGCCCAGCGCCTTGCTTTTTTTTTTTTGGAACCGACAATAGGCATGAAAATTTGGTGGATTTGGCAGGACAATTAAGCTCAAAGATCCATGTCATGGTGTACATGCCACTAAGTACGAGTTTCTTTGTGTATAATTCTTCCTTCATTTCTATTCTCAAATAAGATGAGATCACTGCAAGTAAGCCAAAAGTGATGAGAGGCCACATCTTGCAGAAGTTCCAAGGCTGTGAAAGCAGCAAGGGCAGTGGTTTAAATGGGTTCTTTAATTTAAGCGTTGCGTACTGCTTCAGGAAGCAGGATACACACCATGGGATTCACATATACCCGATAAATAATTTAATAATAGCATTACTATACCGAGCGATTTTTCGGCTTCTGGGCTCCGAGTGATGCTATTACGTCGTAGGAGAGGAAACGCAACACGGCTTGGTCACGTGGGTCACCAAAAATAGTGACGTAAAACTATGCTGCGTCGTCTGCTCGCGCATACGCGTGCTCTGCCAGCAGAGGTAAACAACCGGCGACTCGAAGTGCGTGCCGCGATTACTATAATTATTGCTAGAGCGACAACAACGGTAAGAAAATATTGCGGCTTGTGAGAGTCGATGATTCATTCTGAAGCACCGTCAGCGTTAGCTTTGATGTGAACCGGAAAAGGCCTAGCGACGATATCGGCGCCCCCGAATGATCCGCGATGGTGAGGCTGCCGTCGGTGCCAGAGGGACCACTCGGTCGCTGATTGGCCGCTTCGCCGCATGGCTGCCACATGAATGGGTCCCGGTCCCAGCCTCTCTACGGCAGAGAAATCTCGCCGCACACGAGCAAAACGGCCCGCGAACAGCAAACAGCATGCGGCGATTTGCCGTGCCGGTAATGTGGACGGGCCTTTACACGTTGAGAAATGCCAAGCGAACAAGACCGCTCGGAGCTGCCGAACTATGCGACTTTCAGATGCTACGTTAACAGCCCTCCGCTACAGCGCTGGGCATGTCTCGGTTAGCCAGGGGCCAGGGTTAGCTCGGTTAGTGTTCTAGAAGCCTGTAGCATAGAGAAATGAGTTCTATATGTCTCTAGCTGAGTCATAGTGGAGGCTATCGGCATTTCATCGCTACTCATCATATGTCATGTTTTTGTACTAGTGTGCTATGACATCGATATTTTCGTTCCTCCGCTGTCACAGCATAACAGCCACGCTAGCGATGGGTCTCGACCACGAGGGGGAGCTTTTAATGACATTTTGGAGCTGAATTCAAATTATTTTCAAATATTTGCAACGTCCAATACCTCGTGGGTGCCCTCGCATACAGAAGCAGGCTACAACAGGCTTTTTATAGCCTCAAAATTTCGTGTCTCAACCCCTTTAAGCTTCTTTTCAGACGAAAAAATTTGCCAAGTTATGTCAGAATCCAATTAATATTCTTCAGGTACTTCTTCAAAAACACTGTAATGAATGCTCCATCATCGAAAGCTATGATCACACAAGTCTACATTACACTTTTTCAAAGATCATGAGGTGGCTGAAATCTAATTTTGTGTAATATAATAAGCAGTAGGTACACTGGCATCATTCCTTTTTTTGGCATTTCCCTTTGCTGTGCGTACACCAACACTACTCGTACATACCGTATTTACTCGCATAATGATCGCACTCACGTAATGATCGCGCCCCTGAACTTTTTCGTCAAAATGCGATTTTTTTGCCTTTGCCGTGTAATTATTGCACCCTGAACTTGTCGCAGCAATGTCGTGTGCCGAGTCTAGATAATGATGATCCGCTTACCATCCGTAAAATGCTACGTGAACGACTCTTGAAGACATACCAAGCGGTCTGCACGCGCCCAACATACTTAAGCAGATGCCCCATTTCATTCCTTTCATTAATTTCCGCACTTCCATGGAAAAAAAAGAAAACTGCAACCAAACTTGCCTCAGCTTTATTATTTGTAGGCTTCATAACGGTCGTGGTCAACAACATAAGGGCGCCTTTAGATTCTTCTTGTCTGCACTCGTGGGCACGCAACAAATCGTGAGCGACATAGATAGTGGCCACATTTATACTGATGTGTTAGAAGTGTACCCTATTTATATGCCGATGCTTGTAACGCAGCTATGATATTCGCCTACCCTTAGTGGAAACGTGCCACATTAGGATAGCAGTGAAGACAAATGTCGCAGTTTCCACAACATGCCCGCCATGTGTTTCTACGTCACTGGCAGCTAAGCGCGCCCATCTCTGTTTCTGCCCCCTCAAAGTGGACACGGCTACCTTATAATTATTGTCGCAAACTAGCCAATATTAATGATATTATTCATTACTGATACGGAAGAAATTGCTTCAATGGGCATAATGTACCCACGAGAAGAAGAATAATGTTCGGCGCTTTCGGCTTGCTCCGCCGGCCACCATTTTTATTTTCCTGTCCTGTACTGACAGCGGCAGCCGCCTGCTTGTTGACCCATTCTCATCCCGCAGTAAATGCGGGACGAAAAAAAGAAAATGTTTCTTTTCATGGGATATTTAACCCGCGTAATGATTGCGCATGTGAATTTGTGTCAATTTTTTTCACAAAATAGTGTGATCATTATGTGAGTAAATACAGTACAAGTTTGATATACAGCAGTGCTTCTTAAATCAGCTGACTGTTCACATACTCTTCACAGCATCCACTTTCGCTGGTGTCGCCGCCAGCTTGCCGGATGATTCGGACATCGTCCGGCAAGCTTGACCAGTCAAGCTCCTTTCGCCAGCTTCTGCTGGAGTCCACAGATGTCTGGCGACATCCAGCACGCATTTTGCATCGGATCGGCACTTCATGATGTAGTGCCACTTATTTTGTGGCATATGAAGGTTTTCACCAACCAGTACCTGCAAGACACGACGTATTTTTTTCACCAGTACTCGTAACACTAAAGCACACTTGTGCAAAACAGTATGGCATAGCTGAGAACCATCCATTTCTGATAAAACCCAACAATTTCTGTTCTGCACATCGAAAATGTTTTATAAAGATGGTGTTAAACCAAATCTCACTTTGAAATTGACCTTTCTGTAATGGGTACTAATACATGCAAGTTACTAACTTAACAAAATTTTTCCGCCTTGCGTGAGCAAGCAGTCATATTTTATAGTTCAACCCTGCAATAAAGAACTCGACGAAGAAAGCAACAAAAATTGGTTCCAATAGGTGCAGTGCCAAGCAAAGAACAGTGAAAGAATGAGTTCGATCAATGTGGCCTCAAAAATTGCAAGCCTTGGAGTTTTTCATACATACGCCCGCGTATGACGCCGGTTCTGGCCGAGTCTCCACCGCTCTGTGCGTCATTATGTCGCAACTTGCTAATTGTGTCAGCGCCGGAAGAAACCTCCCTTGCCACCTGTTGGACGACTCCATCCAATTGAAGTTCTCTCTGAACCTCTTCTTTCACGTAGGCCTTGACCTGCTCGCCCCTTTTCTGATGACAACTAAATGGGGAGCAAGTGGATGGCCGTCGCTACTCATTATGCGACATGCTATGCGATAACAAAGCTGTTGCCGACTAGTTGCGCAACTGACATCGCTGATTTTCTCCACCACGGTGCACCTCGACAGTTACAGACCGCGGCCGCTCGTTCTTGTCTCGAGTTGTGGACGACCTCCTCCGCCTTGTGCACAAGCTGTCCACCACCTAACACCCACAAACAAACGGTCTTACAGAATGTCTCAACCCAACACTCGTAGAGATGCTGTCGATACACCTTTCCACCGATCACTGCAACTGGGACAGGACACTGGCCTACGTGACATTTGCATACACGTCGTCCTGGCATGACACTACAGAATATTCACCCTTTTATTTTTTGTATGGTTGTGACATTTAAACTACATGTCAGTGGTTGTTTAGGAAGGCTGACTTTTCTTGAGGCTCATGCGTGTTTACATTAGCACTCAACTATGTATGTGCACTAACGTCACTTTCCCGACACGTGGCATAATTGTTGATACAAAGATGTCTTTTTTACTTGAAATTTCATTAGAAAGCACATCTATGCAGACAAAGTGAAAGAATCCGGCCTCGCCTGTCCATCGACAACACAAAACAGCTCATCTGCATGAGGTGGCCCTGAGTGTGCTGCACTAGGCAAAACAGCACTGTCTGATGCAGTCGCCTCCACTGCAACCAATGGCAAAATTTATTGAAACATATAGTGGTCATGGCTACTAATTCAGTGCAGAAATCAAAGGAATAAAAACAGACACATAGGCAGGCCAACATATATGCATGATTATGCACTGAAAGCCTACCATGAAGTTAAAATTTTAACTAGCTTAAAACTATGGGGTTTTATGTGCCAAGAGTATGATTTAATTATGTGGCATGTCATAGAGGGGGGACTCTGGAATAATTTGGACCACCAAGGGTTCTTTAACGTGCACCTAAATCTAAATACACTGGTGTTTTCGCGTTTCACCCCCATCGAAATGCGGGCGCCATGGCCGAGATTCAATCCCGTGACCTTGTGCTTGGGAGCCCAACACCATATAGCTCTAACTTGCTTCAACCAGTGCTTTGTTAAATGGAAGCTGCAGAGTTATCCAGAAAAAAATGAGTGAAGAGCTGTAATGATTTAACGTAATGATTTTCAACCCTCCGAATTCGAATATCGCATTGAGATTGAGCGAAAGAAAGCGCAAACAGAATTTCTTTCGACGAAAAATGCAGGAGCAGCCTCGGGGCAGCTCGCGTGCCTTGTTTCCATCTGTGATTGGTCGGGCGTCTCGTGACGTCGCCAATGGTGTTCGTCCGGACCGACCGCTGCCGCCACACTTGAAGCACGGTGCAAGGTGGTTTGGCGCTGTGGTTTGCTAATGGTAAATTTCGAGAGCTTGCGTTTCGCTGAGGAGTTCGGCGTTGCTCCCTACATGTACGTAGCCGGCCTCTCCAAGAAGCAAAAGTTGCTGGTAGCAAGCAGTGCTGTCGACGCAAACGAAAGCGAAGTGTTAGCATCTCCTCATGTTAGAAATGTTATTTGGCGAGTATACTTTTTGCAAAGCTGTATTCAGCGATCCAGTGAGTTTGTTTCCGGGCAAACAACTGTACTGTTATGCTCCTGCATGCCTCCTCGTGGAACGTAAGCAGGGATGCTATCGTCGGCATTTGTGCGCTGCCCCAAAGCTGTCGGCAATCTACACAGACGGTTTACATGGGGGAGAAGTTTTCCGCCTCTTGTAGCACGTGCAGTGACCTTCATCAGCGTGCCATTTGCACGCTACTCGTAACCGGAGCCGTAAAGGCGGTGAATTCCGTCGGCTACGTGAGACAGCCGGTTTCTCTTTGTGCGTGAGGGGAGCGCAGCGTCCTGGTGTGCGCCGTCTTTCAAACACATGCGAACTTTACACTTGCACTGCGTTATGGTAGCTGCATGTAGGCTGTTTCACAACATACATGCGATTAGGAAATTGACGGCGGTTGAAAGCGACAGCGCAGTTTTAACCGGCGATTACGTCACTCCTAAGTGAAAAATCCCACCCAACATCTGCATGGTTTATAGGATGCCCGCATCCGTATATGTGCGTCTTATTGAATTCGACAGACTCTTCAGCTTCCATTTAAGCCACAGAATCACCTCACAAGTAGATCCTTTAATGCAGTTTTGCCTGGTGAAATAGTAGACACTTGTGCGTTTGCGCAGCAGGTATACCTTCTAATGTTGCAAATACTATACTAAGCAAATGAGGACGAACTTGCATAGTGTGCATACTCGCTATAAAGGTGTATACTTAACAGTGTTCTGCAAAGCATTCATTGCACTAGTATATGTAACAGAAAGTTATACCCTGCCTCAATGTAACCATCCCCGCAGAGGCGTCTGCGTCAGCAGGCGTTTGGTGTGTGGCGACACCACGGACCCGAGCACACGAGGGTTGGACCCTCCCGCCTGTAGCCGTGCGCGGCTTAGCCGTGTCCGGGGAAAGGGGGATCCTGGGGGTTGAGCCAATGCCGGGTGCTCGGACCTTTAAGGCCCCCCGGCGGAGGCAACACGCCTCTTTGGCTTCTGCTTCACGTAGACGGCACCCCCGGACTGACCCACCCGGGGGAAATCGGTAGTCGCCTCTTCTTATCTCTCTCTCCTCAAACCTTCGTCTTTATTTCTCACTTTTTTACCTTTCCTGTCTTCTTATCTCTTCCATTTACTTCCTTTCTCCACTGCGGCAAGGGTTAACCTTGTGTGGATATCCTACCTTGGGTACACCATATTTGGTTATAGTGACGGCGTACGGCTGGCGTCGTGCAGGCTTGGACACAAGCCCTGCCGCGTCCCCTCGTTGGGCTCCGTGGTGGGCGGTCGGCGCTGTTGCCGAATTTTTATAAATTTTCATGGAAACTTCTTTCCCCAAACTTCCAGATCGCCCTCAGAAACGAGGGCGCACCGAAGATGTATTTCAGTTTTTTGGACACCAAATCCAGAATTTTCTCCGGTTCCATGTTATTCACTCCGAAAAGCAAAACAAAGCAGTGCGAAACATTTCACCATTCCTTGTGTCAAAGTCCTTGACTGATGTTTTTGGTCCAGGTTACAAGGTGTCCAGGATGGCAAGCGGTGACCTCCTCTTGGAGCTCCGCGATTTGAAAAAATATCAAAAACTACCGAAACTAGTGTCATTTGGGGAGACCCACATAACAGTAACCCCGCACCGTACATTGAACAACACCCGCGGTGTTGTGTCGGATGACGATCTGCTTGAACTGACTGAAGCGGAACTCCTGGAGGGCTTCAGTGAGCAAAATGCTATCAATTTCAGAAGAATTAAGATAAGGCGAGATGGCAAAGAGATCCAGACCAAGCACCTATTATTCACATTTGGTTCAAGTGTCCTGCCCGAGTCAATCGAGGCCGGGTACATCAAGCTCCGTGTTAGGCCGTACGTGCCCAACCCACTCCGTTATTTCAAATGCCAGCGCTTTGGCCACAGCTCGCAGAGCTGCCGAGGCCGCCAAACTTGTGCCAAATGTAGTAATCAAGAACACACCTCTGAAGCTTGTGAGAACGCTCTCCACTGTGTAAATTGTGACGGGGATCACGCCGCGTACTCGCGGTCGTGTCCCTCTTGGAAAATAGAAAATGAAATTGTAACAGTTAAAGTTAAGGAAAATATAACGTTCAAAGAGGCACGCAGGCGGGTAGCATACCTGCCAAAGAAAAGCTTTGCCGAAGTGGCGCGTCAGGGGGCAGCGTCACAACGGCCTCCGGCGACTGTCCGACCCACACGCAGTGAGTCGGCAGTTACGCCATCTGCCCCCACGGTGGTTGCAGTTAGTGCTGCTCCGCCAACCGAGGAAAAGGGGCCATCGACCCCGAAGGTGGGCGCAGCCGAGGCTGCCTCAACCTCCCAGGTCCCTTCCAGTGCTGGCAATGGCCGGCGCAGCCAAATCCCCCAGGGAATCCCATCGACCTCCGGGCTGGTGGGCGCAGGGGTTTTGCCCTCCAAGGCGGGCCCTTCCCTGGTAACTTCTCGCTCGCAAGAGCACGTGTCCGGCGCCTCACAAGAGGCAATGGACACTACACCTATCCTCAAGGCGCCCCAGGCGCCTAAGGAGCGGCGAGGTTCCCTCGAACGCTTCAAAAAGAGCAAAACCCCGGTTACAGGGCCTCGAAAGGGCTCTGTAGTCTAAGACATCCCTTCCGTTTCCGTAAACACAGCACCAATTAAATTGAAAATATGGATACACAAATCATTCAATGGAATGTCAGAGGTCTACTTAGGAATCTTGATGATGTTCAAGAACTTATCCATAAACACAATCCAAAAGTGCTGTGTTTACAGGAGACACACTTAAAATCTACACACACAAACTTTCTCCGAAAGCACGTTACGTTTCGCAAAGACCGCGAGGATGCTGTCGCAGCATCTGGCGGTGTAGCTATTATTGCTGACAAAAGTGTAGCGTGTCAGCATCTAAAGCTCCAAACGGCCCTTGAGGCCGTGGCCGTTCGAGCCATACTTTTAAATAAACTCATTACAATCTGTTCTCTGTATATACCACCACATCATCACCTTCACAGACGCGACTTAGAGTCATTGATAGATGAGCTCCCGGACCCCTATTTTATTCTTGGTGATTTTAATGCACACAGTACTTTGTGGGGCGATTCATGCTGTGATGCGCGAGGTCGCGTCATTGAACAGGTGCTTTTTTCCTCTGGAACATGTCTCTTGAACACGAAGGAGCCCACATATTTTAACCTGTCCAACAAGTCATACTCTGCCATAGACCTTAGCATTTTATCGCCGATGCTTTTACCCTATTTTAAATGGAATGTGCTTAACAACCCGCATGGGAGTGACCACTTCCCAATAATCCTAACCACGCCGAAACAAGATCAACTTCCCCCGCTGGTCCCTCGGTGGAAGATTGACTCAGCCGATTGGGAATGGTACCGAACTCTTACTTACATGACGTGGACTGAGATGTCTGGTATAACCATAGATGATCCCCGCAGGGGCGTCTGCGCAAGCAGGCGTTTGGTGTGTTGCGCCACCACGTACCCGAACACACGAGGGTTGGACCCTCCCGCGTGTAGCCGTGCGCGGCTTAGCCGTGTCCGGGGAAAAGGGGATCCTGGGGATTGAGCCGATGCTGAGTGTCAAGACCTTTAAGGCGCCTCAGCGGAGGCAACACATCCCTTTGGCCTCGGCTTCACGTAGACGGCACCCCCGGACTGACCTACCCGGGGGAAATCGGTAGTTGCCTCTTCCTGTCTCTCTCTCCCTCCAGTCTTCGTCTTTTTCTCACTTTTTATCTTTCCTGTCTTCTCCTAGCTTCCGTTTACTTCCAAATTTTCCAGGCAGCAAGGGTTAACCTTGTGTGAATAACCAACCTAGGTTATCTCATATTTGGTTATAGTGATAACGTACAACTGGCGTTTGCAGGACCTGTTCTTGCAGTCCCTGTAACGTCCCCTTGTAGGGCTCCACGGTGGGTGGTTGGCGTTATTGCCGAAAATTAAATTATTCTATGGCTAGTTCCTTCCCTACCCTCCCAGATCGCCCTCAGAAAAGAGGGCGCACCGAAGACGTATTTCAGTTTTTTGGACGACAAAGACCCAACTTCCCACGATTTCACGTAATTCATTCGGAAAAGTCAGATAAACAAGTACGCACGATCTCCCCATTTCTAGTTTCGAAGTCTTTAACTGAGGTTCTTGGTCCAGGTTACAAGGCATCAAGGATGGCAAGTGGAGATCTCCTTTTGGAGCTCCGTGACCTGAAACAATACGAAAAGCTACCTAATCTAGTGTCTTTTGGAGACTTTCAAGTGACAGTGACTCCGCACCGCACTATGAACACTACACGCGGCGTTGTCTCAGATGATGACCTGCTTCAGTTGACAGAGGCAGAGCTCTTTGAGGGCTTCAATGAGCAAAATGTTGTTAATGTGAAAAGAATAAAGATGAGGCGCGATGGTAAGGAAATTGCGACCAAACACCTAATTCTCACATTCAATTCAAGTGTCCTGCCCGAATCAATCGAGGCCGGGTACATAAAGCTCCGTGTCAGGCCTTACGTGCCCAATCCACTCCGTTGTTTCAAATGTCAGCGCTTCGGCCACAGCTCGCAGAGCTGCCGCGGCCGCCAAACTTGTGCTAAATGCAGTGCCACAGAACACACCACTGAAACTTGTGAGAACGCTCTCCAGTGTGTAAACTGTGATGGGGAGCACGCCGCGTACTCACGGTCGTGCCCATCCTGGAAGAAAGAAAAAGAAATAGTAACGATCAAAGTTAAAGAAAATATCTCATTCAAGGAGGCACACAGGCGGGTTGTATACCTGCCAAAGAAAAGCTTTGCCGAAGTGGCGCGTCAGGGGGCAGCGTCACAACGGCGTCCGGCGCCTGTCCGACCCACAAACAGTGAGTCGGCAGTTACGCCATCTGCCCCCACGGTGGTTGCAGCTAGCGCTGCTCCGCCAACCGAGCAGAAGGGACCTTCTACCCCGAAGTTGGGCGCAGCTGAGGCTGCTCCAACCACCCCGGCCCCTTCCAGCGCTGGCAATAGCCGGCGCAGCCAAATTCCCCAGGGAGCCCCATCGACCTCCGGGCCGGTGGGCGCAGCGGTCTTGCCCTCCAAGGCGGGACTCTCCCTGATAACTTCTCGCTCGCAAGAGCACGTGTCCGGCGCCTCACAAGAGGCAATGGACACAACACCTAACCTCAAGGCGCCCCAAGCGCCTAAGGAGCGGCGAGGATCCCTCGAACGCTCCAGAAAGGGCAAAACTCCCGTTACAGGGCCTCGAAAGGGCTCTGTAATTTAATCTCTGTAATCTCGATAATCACTACTTCTGTACACACAGCACCTACTGACCTCCAATATGGATACACAAATAATTCAATGGAACATCAGAGGTCTTCTTAGGAACCTTGATGATGTGCAAGAGCTTATCCAAAAACACAATCCACTAGTGCTGTGTCTACAGGAAACACACCTAAAACCACAACATACAAACTTTCTCCGACCGTATATTAAGTTTCGCAAATATCGCGATGATGCTGTCGTATCATCAGGCGGCGTTGCCATTTTGATTCATAAAAGTGTTTCCTGTCAGCGTTTACAGCTACAAACGCCCCTTGAAGCAGTGGCGGTTCGAGCTGTTCTTCTGGATAAACTCGTCACCATTTGCTCGATCTACGTACCCCCACACTACAAATTAAACAAACATGAATTTCAGTCATTTATAGACGAGTTGCCAGAACCCTATGTTGTTCTTGGCGATTTCAATGTGCACAGCTCCCTGTGGGGCGACTCTCGTACAGACGCGCGAGGTCGTCTTGTTGAACAGTTCCTTTTTTCTTCAGGTGCCTGCTTGCTCAATAAGAAGGAACCCACGTATTACTCCCTAGCAAACAGAACCTTTTCTTCAATAGATCTTACCATAGTTTCCCCGTCCATACTGCCCGAACTCGAATGGGAAGTCACGAACAATCCCTACGGGAGCGACCACTTCCCTATACTGATAAGAACATCTAAAGAAAACGAATATCCTCCGCAAGCTCCTAGGTGGAAGATAGACACAGCTGACTGGGAGAAATTTCGAATTCTCACTAACATCTCATGGGCCGACATGTCTTCTCTAGAAATTGATGCTGCTGTGGAGTATCTTACATTATTCATAATAGATGCCGCATCAAAATGCATATCCGAAGCGAGTGGTCTGGCATGCAAACGACGTGTACCGTGGTGGAACAGCGAATGTAGAATCGCCCGTAAGAATCAGAACAAGGCGTGGGGGTTGCTACGCGCTTCTCCCACTGCAGAGAATCTTATGAACTTTAAGAAAACTAAATCCCAAGGCAGGCGAACCCGCCGACAGGCCAGAAGAGAAAGCTGGCACAAGTTCCTATCGAGTATTAACTCGTTTAGGGATGAGGCCAAAGCCTGGAACAGAGTTAATAGGATTAGAGGGCGGGAAACACATTCACTCCCCCTGGTAAACACACAGGGCGATACACTGCAAGACCAGGCAGACTCACTTGGGGAACCCCGCAGGGGCGTCTGCGCAAGCAGGCGTTTGGTGTGTTGCGACACCACGGACCCGAGCACACGAGGGTTGGACCCTCCCGCGTGTAGCCGTGCGCGGCTTAGCCGTGTCCGGGGAAAGGGGGATCCTGGGGGTTGAGCCAATGCCGGGTGTTTGGACCTTTACGGCCCCTCGGCGGCGGCAACACACCCCTTTGGCCTCGGCTTCACGTAGACGGCACCCCCGGACTGACCCACCCGGGGGAAATCGGCAGTCGCCTTTTCCTGTCCTCCTCTCCAATCTTCGTCTTTCTCTCTCGTCTTTTTCATCTTTCCTGTCTTCTCATTACTTCTCCTCACTTCCTAGTTTCCCGGCGGCAAGGGTTAACCTTGTGTAGCTAGCCAGCCTTGGTTATGCTGTATTTGGTTATAGCAGCGATGTACGGCTGGCGTTGGCAGGGTCTCTCTAGCAGGAACTCCTGTCACGTCCCCCTGTTGGGCTCCATGGTGGGTGGTCGGCATCGCGGCCGAAAACCCTACTGAACTTATGGAAAACGCTTTTCCCAAACTCCCTGATCGCCCTCACAAACGAGGGCGCACCGAAGATCTCTTTCAGTTTTTCGGACGACAAGTCCAGAACTTTCCTAAATATCATGTGATCCACTCAGAAAACCCAGACAAACTAGTGCGTAACATCTCACCGTTCCTCGTTTCGAAGTCTTTAACTGAAGTTTTTGGAACAGGATATAAGGCGTCGAGAATGACAAGTGGTGATCTTCTCTTGGAGCTCCACGATAAGAAGCAGTACGAGAAACTGCCGAAACTTGTCTCGTTTGGCGAAACCCAAATAACAGTAACTCCGCACCGTACCATGAACACCACCCGCGGCGTTGTCTCGGACGATGACATGCTAGAGCTCACTGAAGCTGAACTCTTGGAGGGCTTCAGTGAACAGAATGTAATAAATGTTAAGCGAATTAAGATCAGGCGAGACGGTAAAGAGATCAACACGAAACACCTTATACTCACGTTCGGTTCAAGTGTCCTCCCCGAGTCCATCGAGGCCGGTTATATCAAACTTCGTGTTAGGCCATACGTGCCAAATCCTCTCAGATGTTTTAAGTGCCAAAGGTTCGGCCACAGTTCACAGAACTGTCGAGGCCGGCTGACATGTGCCAAGTGTAGTGACACTGAACATTCCTCCGAAACATGCCAGAAGACTCCACATTGTGTCAACTGTGATGGCGAGCACGCCGCATACTCGCGCGCCTGCCCGTCCTGGAAAAGAGAAAAAGAGATTGTGACAATCAAAGTCAAAGAAAATATATCTTTCAAGGAGGCACGTAGGCGGGTGTCATACCTGTCTAAGAGCAGCTTTGCCGATGTGGCGCGTAAGGGGGCAGCGTCGCAACGGCCTCCGGCGGCTGTCAGACCCACAGGCAGTGAGTCGGCAGTTACGCCATCTGCCCCCGCGGCGGTTGCAGCTAGCGCTGCTCCGTCAACCGAGGAGAAGGGACCATCCACCCCAAAGGTGGGTGCAGCCGAGGCTGCCCCAACCTCCGAGGCCCCTTCCAGCGCTGGCAACGTCCAGCGCAGCCAAATCCCTCAGGGAACCCCATCGACCTCCGGGCTGGTGGGCGCAGGGGTCTTGCCCTCCAAGGCGGGACTCCCTCTGAAAACCTCTCGCTCGCAAGAGCGCTTGTCCGGCGCCTCACACGAGGCAATGGACACTACACCTGACCCCAAGGCGCACCAAACGCCTAAGGAGCGTCGAGAATCGCTCGAACGCTTCAGAAAGAACAAAACACCTATTACAGGGCCTCGAAAGGGCTCTGTACTATAAGGCATCCACTCCGTCTCCGTAAACACAGCACCAATTCACCTTAAACATGGATACACAAATCATCCAATGGAACATCAGAGGTCTCCTTAGAAACCTTGATGATTTGCAAGAACTTATCCACAAACATAATCCAAAAGTGCTGTGTTTACAGGAAACTCACCTAAAATCTAAACACACAAACTTTCTCCGTACGTATCTGACGTTTCGCAAAGATCGCGATGATGCCGTCGCATCATCGGGTGGTGTTGCGATTCTTACTCATAGAAGTATTGCATGTCAACCTTTACAGCTACAAACGCCCCTTGAAGCAGTGGCGGTTCGAGTTGTCCTACTAAACAAACTCATCACCATCTGCTCCCTTTACATACCCCCGCATTACCAACTGAACAAACATGAATTTCACTCCTTGATCGATCAATTGCCAGAACCTTATGCTGTTCTTGGCGATTTCAATGCGCACAGCTCTCTGTGGGGCGACTCTCGTATAGATGCGCGAGGTCGCCTTGTTGAACAGTTCCTTTTCTCTTCTGGAGCGTGCCTTCTCAATAAAAAAGAGCCCACATATTACTCTCTTGCAAACCGATCCTTTTCGTCAATAGATCTCAGTATAGTCTCCCCGTCTGTACTGCCTGAACTTGAATGGGAAGTTACCGACAACCCTTACGGTAGCGATCACTTCCCTATACTGCTAAGATCATATAAAGAAAACGAATATCCACCATACGCTCCTAGGTGGAAGATTGAGACAGCTGATTGGGAGAAATTTCGATCTCTAACTAGTATCTCATGGGCTGACCTGTCTTCATTAGAAATTGACGCTGCAGTCGAGTTTTTTACAGCATTCATAATAGATGTCGCATATAAATGCATATCAGAAGTAAAAGGCTTGGCCTGCAAACGGCGTGTCCCATGGTGGAACGACGATTGTAGGATCGCTCGTAAAAAACAGAACAGGGCGTGGGGGTTGCTACGCGCTTCTCCCACTGCAGAAAATCTAGTCAACTTTAAAAAAGTAAAATCCGAAGGCAGGCGAACCCGCCGACAGGCCAGACGAGAAAGTTGGCAGAAGTTTCTATCAAGTATTAACTCGTTCAGAGATGAGGCGAAAGCCTGGAACAGGGTCAATAGGATAAGAGGGCGACAAGCACATGCACTCCCTTTGGTAAACACAGAAGGTGATACCCTACAAGATCAGGCGGACTCACTTGGGGAGCACTTTGAGAGCGTGTCAAGTGCCAACCATTACTCGCAATCCTTTCTGAAATATAAAGAAATAGAAGAATCCAAGCCACTCATCAATAAATTCCGACAGAATGAACCATATAATTGTCCATTTAGTGCTGCCGAGTTGAAAGCGGCCTTGAGCGCATGCAAGAGTTCCGCACCAGGATCTGATAGAATCTTATATGAAATGCTCAAAAACTTACACAATGACACGCAACTTACACTACTTACACTTTTCAACACCATCTGGGATGCAGGGTACCTTCCAACCACGTGGAAGGAAGCCATTGTAGTCCCTGTTTTGAAACAAGGCAAAGACCCTTCCTCAGTGGCAAGTTACCGCCCGATAGCCCTCACAAGTTGCCTTTGTAAGGTGTTCGAAAAAATGATAAATCGGCGACTCATCTTTTTCCTTGAACAGAGCAAAATTCTTGATCCTTATCAGTGCGGCTTCCGAGAAGGACGCTCCACAACTGACCACCTTGTACGTGTAGAAGCAAATATCCGGGACGCATTTGTACACAAACAATTCTTCTTATCCATATTCCTTGATATGGAGAAGGCGTACGATACGACGTGGCGTTACGGAATCTTAAGAGACTTGTCAGAAATGGGCATCCACGGTAATATGTTTAATATAATAAAAAGCTATCTGTCAAATCGTACCTTCCGGGTAAAAGTCGGCAATGCACTCTCACGTCCTTTTACGCAAGAAACGGGTGTACCCCAAGGAGGCGTGCTCAGCTGCACGCTATTTATCGTGAAGATGAATACGCTTCGTGCTTCACTACCACCCGCCATCTTTTACTCTGTCTACGTGGACGACATTCAAATAGCTTTCAAATCCTGTAACCTCGCAGTCTGCGAGAGACAGGTACAGCATGGCCTGAACAAAGTGTCAATGTGGGCAGACAAGAATGGGTTTAAGATCAATCCTAACAAAAGCTCTTGTGTTCTTTTTACAAGAAAGAGAGGACTTATCCCAGATCCTTGCATAGAACTGCGTGGACAACAGATCCCTGTAAACAAAGAACACAAATTTCTAGGTGTCATACTTGACTACAGACTCACCTTCGTCCCCCACATTAAACATCTCAAAGAAAAGTGTCTAAAAACAATGAACATAATCAAACTTCTATCCCAGACTACGTGGGGTAGTGACAGGAAGTGCTTAATGAATCTCTATAAAAGCCTCATTCGATCACGACTAGACTATGGCGCCGTGATTTACCACTCTGCCGCCCCAAGCGCACTAAGGATGCTAGACCCAGTCCACCATCTAGGAATCCGTCTGGCCACTGGCGCATTCAGAACGAGTCCCATACAAAGTTTATATGCAGAATCGAATGAGTGGTCTCTTCATATCCAGAGAACATACACCAGCCACACATATTTTCTGAAAGTCCACGCAAATCCTCAACATCCCTGTTTTAATACCATTCATGACATGACATATGCTACACTCTTTCGCAATCGTCCCTCCGTAAGACAGCCTTTCTCGCTGCGTGTGAGGGAGCTTAGTGAAGAAATGCACATTCCACTCCTCGAGCTTCGCCTAATGCATCCAGCCAAGCTGCTACCTCCTTGGGAGTGGCAGCTCATACAATGTGATATATCTTTCATGCAAGTTACAAAACACGCTCCAGAGATTGAAATCCTAATGCATTTCCGGGAACTCCAGCACAAATACTCCTGCACGGAGTTCTACACAGACGCATCGAAGTCACACGACGGGGTGTCCTATGCAGCCGTCGGTCTATCCTTCTCGGAATCCGACGTACTGCATCCGGAAACTAGTATCTTTACGGCTGAGGCACACGCACTGCTGTCGGCCGTAAAGCATATAAATAAATCACAACTCCAGAAATCAGTTATATATACGGACTCCCTCAGTGTTGTGAAGGCCTTGATGTCATTTTCTAAGCACAAAAACCCAGTCATCAACGAACTCTATTCCGTCCTATGTAAAACGTATATATGTAACCAGCATGTCATCATATGCTGGGTGCCCGGTCATAGGGCCATTGAAGGCAATGTTCTGGCGGACCAGATGGCCACATCAGTTGTATCGTATTCTGTAAATCCTACCGCAGCAGTCCCTGTCACAGATCTGAGGCCCTACTTGCGCAGAAAACTGCGGAACTACTGGCAACGCTCGTGGGACAGGGAAACAAACAATAAACTGCATGTAATCAAGCCACAATTAGGTTTCTGGCCTCCCGTAACAAAATCCCGCCGGACAGATGTCCTATTCTGCCGTCTAAGAATAGGACACACTTTCGGCACACATAACTTTTTACTCACTGGAAATGATCCTCCAACTTGCGGTAGATGCGGGGACAGGCTGACCGTCCTCCACGTCCTCTTGGAGTGTCGGGAAGCCGAATACGAAAGAAAGAAACATTTTCCCTTAGCATACCAGCAGCGCATCCCCCTTCATCCCGTTATGTTACTCGGCCCAGAACCTTTATTTGACACCAACGCAGTCCTAAGTTTTCTGAAAGATGTTGTTTTGCATGTTTTTAGCCCACATGTTCGTAGCGGGTCCTCTCTTCAGAGGATACCGCCGCGATAGCTCTTTAGTATAGCACATGCCTCTAGGCCCTTGTGTTTCAAGGGCTCTGGCGAGGCAGCAGTGCTTTAAGTAATTTTACCATCCTATATATTTTATTGTGCATCATTCTTCTACGATGGATTTTAATGTTCATAGTATTCATCATTAGTCATCGCCATAATTTTATAGTACATAGATTTTACGCACTTTACTGCGACTATTTTAGGCCACTTTACAGCCAAGTCACATCTTCCATAATACATCCTTAACACTACCACCAGTCATGGCGCTCTTTGGCCAAACCTGGCCCTTGCGCCACAAAACAACATACATCATCATCATCACTTGGGGAATATTTTGAGAGCGTTTCAAGTCAAACAAATTATACACAATCCTTCCTCAAATACAAACAAACAGAAGAACCCCCGCAGGGGCGTCTGCGCAAGCAGGCGTTTGGTGTGTTGCGACACCACGGACCCGAGCACACGAGGGTTGGACCCTCCCGCGTGTAGCCGTGCGCGGCTTAGCCGTGTCCGGGGAAAGGGGGATCCTGGGGGTTGAGCCGATGCCGGGTGCTCGGACCTTTAAGGCCCCCCGGCGGAGGCAACACGCCTCTTTGGCCTCTGCTTCACGTAGACGGCACCCCCGGACTGACCCACCCGGGGGAAATCGGTAGTCGCCTTTTCCTGTCTCTCTCTTCTCAAACCTTTGTCTTTATCTCTCACTTTACATCTTTCCTGTCTTCTTCTCTCTTCTATTTACTTCCTTTCTCCACGGCGGCAAGGGTTAACCTTGTGTGGATATCCTACCTTGGGTACACCATATTGGGTTATAGTGATGGCGTACGGCTGGCGTCGTGCAGGCTTGTACACAAGCTCTGCCGCGTCCCCTCGTTGGGCTCCGTGGTGGGCGGTCGGCGCTGTTGCCGAATCTTATATATTCTCATGGAAACTTCTTTCCCCAAACTTCCTGATCGCCCTCCGAAACGAGGGCGCACCGAAGATGTATTTCGGTTTTTCGGGCACCAAATCCAGAATTTTCCCCGGTTCCACGTCATTCACTCTGAAAGGCCAAACAAAGCAGTGCGAAACATCTCACCGTTCCTTGTCTCAAAGTCCTTGACTGATGTTTTTGGACCAGGTTACAAGGTGTCGAGGATGGCAAGCGGCGACCTCCTCTTGGAGCTCCGCGACGTAAAACAATATGAGAAACTACCGCAACTAGTGTCATTCGGGGAGACCCCTATAACAGTAACGCCACACCGTACAATGAACACCACCCGCGGTGTTGTTTCCGATGATGATCTGCTTGAGCTGACTGAAGCGGAACTCCTGGAGGGCTTCAGTGAGCAAAATGTTATTAATGTTAAAAGAATAAAGATCAGGCGAGATGGTAAAGAAATTCAGACGAAGCACTTAATAATCACCTTTGGTTCAAGTATCCTGCCCGAGTCAATTGAGGCCGGGTACATCAAGCTCCGTGTTAGGCCGTACGTGCCCAACCCACTCCGTTGTTTCAAATGCCAGCGCTTTGGCCACAGCTCGCAGAGCTGCCGAGGCCGCCAAACTTGTGCTAAATGTAGTGCCCACGAACACACATCTGAATCTTGTGAGAATGCTCTCCACTGTGTGAACTGTGACGGGGAGCACGCCGCATACTCGCGGTCGTGCCCCTCCTGGAAGAAGGAAAAAGAAATCGTAACGATCAAAGTCAAAGAGAATATTTCATTCAAAGAGGCACGTAGGCGGGTATCGTACCTGCCCAAGAAAGCCTTTGCCGATGTGACGCGTCAGGGGGCAGCGTCACAACGGCCTCCGGCGGCTGTCCGACCCACAGGCAGTGAGTCGGCAGCTACGCCATCTGCCCCCACGGCGGTTGCAGCTAGCGCTGCTCCGTCAACCCTGAATGAGGGATCATCGACCCCGAAGGTTTGCGCAGCCGAGGTTGCCCCGGCCTCCCCGGCCCCTTCCTGCGCTGGCAACAGCCGGCGCAGCCAAATCCCTCAGGGAGCCTCATCGACCTCCGGGCTGGTGGGCGCAGGGGTCTTGCCCTCCAAGGCGGGACCCTCTCTAGTAACTTCTCGCTCGCAAGAGCACGTGTCCGGCGCCTCACACGAGGCAATGGACACTACACCTTTCCTCACGGCGCGCCAAGCGCCTAAGGAGCGGCGAGGCTCCCTCGAACGCTCCAGAAAGGGCAAAACCCCGATTACAGGGCCTCGAAAGAGCTCTGTAATCTAAGACATCTTTCAGTTTCCGTACACACAGCACCAACTTACTTTAAATATGGATACACAAATCATACAGTGGAACGTCAGAGGTCTTCTTAGGAACCTTGATGATGTGCAAGAGATTATACACAAACACAATCCAAAAGTGCTGTGTCTACAGGAAACACACCTCAAATCACAACACACAAACTTTCTCCGACAGCATGTTACTTTTCGCAAAGATCGCGATGATGCAATCGCATCATCGGGAGGTGTTGCAATTGTAATCCAAAAGAGCATAGCATGTCAACATTTACAGCTACGAACGGCCCTTGAAGCAGTGGCGGTTCGAATTGTTTTGCTAAACAAACTTATCACTATTTGCTCGATTTATATACCTCCACACTACAAACTAAGCAAACATGAATTTCAGTCCTTCATAGATGAATTGCCAGAACCGTACGTTGTACTTGGGGATTTCAATGCGCACAACAGCCTGTGGGGCGACTCTCGTATAGATGCGCGAGGTCGTCTTGTTGCACAGTTCCTCTTCTCTTCTGGTACATGCCTGCTGAATAAGAAGGCACCCACATATTATTCTCTCGCCAACCGAACATTTTCATCCATTGACCTCAGTCTAGTTTCCCCGTGTATATTGCCTGAACTCGAATGGGAAGTTATGGAAAATCCTTACGGGAGCGACCACTTCCCCATACTAATAAGAACATCCAAAGAAAACGAATATCGTCCACAAGCTCCTAGGTGGAAGATAGACACAGCCGACTGGCAGAAATTTCGAACTCTCTCTAGCATCACATGGGCTGACCTATCTTCTTTAGAAATTGATGCTGCTGTGGATTATCTTACAGCATTCATAATAGATGCCGCATCACATTGCATACCCGAAGTAAGTGGTTTGGCATGCAAACCACGTGTACCGTGGTGGAACAGCGAGTGTCGAACCGCCCGTAAGAATCAGAACAAGGCGTGGGGGTTGCTGCGAGCTTCTCCCACCGCTGAGAATCTTATCAACTTTAAAAAAATAAAATCCCAAGGTAGGAGAACCCGCCGGCAGGCCAGAAGAGAAAGCTGGCACAAATTTTTATCGAGTATTAACTCGTTCAGAGATGAGGCCAAAGCCTGGAACAGGGTTAATAGGATTCGAGGGCGACAAACATATTCACTCCCTCTAGTAAATACACAGGGCGATACACTGAAAGATCAGGCCGACTCACTTGGGGAGCACTTTGAGAGTGTATCAAGCTCAAAACATTATTCGCAATCCTTCCTAAAATATAAACAAATAGAAGAATGCAAGCCCCTCATCAATAAATACCGACAGAATCAACCGTACAATTGCCCTTTTAGTATTGCCGAATTGAAAGCTGCCTTGAGCGCATGCAAAAGCTCCTCACCGGGATCCGATAGAATCATGTATGAAATGCTCAAAAACTTACACAATGACACGCAAGAAACACTACTTACACTTTTCAACACTATGTGGGACGCAGGGTACCTTCCAACAGCATGGAAAGAAGCTGTTGTGGTCCCTGTTTTGAAACAAGGGAAAGACCCTTCTTCAGTGGCAAGTTACCGCCCGATAGCCCTCACAAGCTGCATGTGTAAGGTATTTGAAAAAATGATAAATCGGCGACTCATCCATTCCCTTGAACAAAACAAAATGCTTGATCCCTTTCAGTGTGGCTTCCGAGAAGGGCGCTGCACAACCGACCATCTTGTACGTATTGAAGGACATATTCGTGACGCGTTTGTACACAAACAGTTCTTCTTATCGATATTCCTCGATATGGAGAAGGCGTACGACACGACCTGGCGCTACGGAATCTTGAAAGATTTGTCAGAAATGGGCATTCATGGTAATATGCTAAACATAATAAAAAGCTACTTGTCCAATCGTACCTTCCGGGTGAAAGTAGGCAATGTGCTGTCACGTCCTTTTGCACAAGAAACCGGTGTACCCCAGGGTGGCGTGCTCAGTTGCACACTCTTTATTGTTAAGATGACAACACTTCATGCTTCCTTACCACCGGCCATTTTGTATTCAGTCTATGTGGACGACATTCAAATCGGTTTCAAATCCTGTAATCTCGCAGTGTGCGAGAGACAGGTACAGCATGGTTTGAACAAGGTGTCAGGGTGGGCAGAGAAAAATGGATTCAAAATCAATCCTCATAAGAGTTCTTGTGTTTTGTTCACAAGGAAGAGAGGCCTAGTTCCGGATCCCTGCTTGGAAGTCTGTGGACAACAGATACCTGTAAACAAAGAACATAAATTTCTAGGTGTCATACTTGACTACAGACTCACTTTCGTCCCCCACATTAAACATCTTAAAGAAAAATGTCTGAAAACAATGAACATAATGAAACTTCTTTCCCAGACTACGTGGGGTAGTGACAGGAAGTGTTTAATGAATCTATATAAAAGCCTCATTCGATCACGACTAGACTACGGTGCCGTCATTTATCACTCTGCCGCCCCGAGCGCACTAAAGATGCTAGACCCTGTTCACCATCTGGGCATCCGTTTAGCCACAGGAGCTTTCAGAACGAGTCCCGTACAAAGTTTATATGCAGAATCGAATGAGTGGTCACTTCATATCCAGAGAACATACATCAGCCAAACATATTTTTTGAAAGTCCACTCTAATCCCGAACATCTCTGTTTTAACACCATTAATGATATGACATATGCTACACTATTTCGTAATCGTCCTTCCGTAAGACAGCCTTTCTCGCTGCGTGTGAGGGAGCTTAGTCATGAAATGCATGTTCCAATCCTCGAACTTCGCCTAATGCATCCAGCCAAGCTGCTACCTCCTTGGGAGTGGCAGTTGATACAATGCGATACATCTTTCATGGAAGTTACAAAAAACGCTCCAGAGATTGAAATCCAGATGCATTTCCGGGAACTCCAGCACAAACACTCCTGCACGGAGTTCTACACAGACGCATCGAAGTCACACGACGGGGTGTCCTATGCAGCCGTCGGGCCATCCTTCTCGGAAACCGATGTACTGCATGCGGAAACTAGTATCTTTACGGCTGAGGCTTACGCACTACTGTCGGCTGTGAAGCATATAAGGAAATCAAAACTCCAGAAAGCAGTCATATATACGGATTCCCTTAGTGTTGTGAAGGCCTTGATGGCTTTCTCTAACCACAAAAATCCAGTAATTAACGAACTTTATTCTGCTCTGTGTAAAGCGTATATAGGTAATCAGCATGTCATCATATGCTGGGTGCCAGGTCATAGGGGCATCGAAGGTAACGTTCTTGCGGACCAGATGGCCACGTCAGTTACATCGCATTCTGCTAATCCCACCGCTGCAGTTCCTGTCACAGACCTGAAGCCCTTCTTACGGAGGAAACTACGGAACCAGTGGCAACGGCTATGGGACGCGGAAACAAATAATAAGCTCCACGTGATAAAGCCACAGTTAGGATTCTGGCCTTCAGTAACAAAATCACGCCGGACAGATGTCCTATTCTGTCGTCTAAGAATAGGACACACATTTGGCACACATAACTTTTTACTCACCGGAAATGAGCCTCCAACCTGTGGTAGATGCGGGGAGAGGCTGACCGTCCTCCACGTCCTCCTGGAGTGTCGGGAAGCCGAACATGAAAGAAAGAAGCATTTTCCCTTAGCATATCGGCAGCGCATCCCCCTTCATCCAGTAATGTTACTAGGCCCAGAACCGCTGTTTGACTCCAGCGCAGTCCTGGGCTTCCTGAAAGATGTTGTATTACATGTTATAAGCCCCACACACTCATAGCGTCTCCCCTTTCCAGAGGATGCCGCTGTGAAAATTTCTTTTATGTAGCACATGCCTCTAGGCCCTTGTGTCTCAAGGGCTCTAACGAGGCAGTGGTGCTCTAGTGAATTTTAGAATCTTATATATTTTCTATTTTGCATCATTCTTTTAAGATGGATTTTAATGTACATAGTATTCATTAGTCATCGCCATAATTTTATAGTACGTAGATTTTACGCACTTTACAGCGAATATTTTTAGGCCACTCTACAGCCAAGTCACATCTTCATAATACACCGTCAACATTAACACTTGTCATGGCGCTCTTTGGCCAAACCTGGCCCTTGCGCCACAAAAAACCACACATCATCATCATCATCAAACAGAAGAACGTAAGCCATTAACAAGAAAAGGTCGAGAGAATGAGCCTTACAACCGTCCTTTTTGTATTGCCGAATTGAGAGCTGCCTTGAGCGCATGCCACAGCTCCGCACCAGGATCTGATAGAATCATGTATGAAATGCTCAAACACTTACACAATGACACGCAGGTTACACTACTCACACTTTTCAACACCATTTGGGATGCAGGGTACCTTCCAGCTGCATGGAAGGAAGCCATTGTGATCCCTGTTTTGAAACAAGGCAAGGACCCTTCCTCAGTGGCAAGTTACCGTCCGATAGCCCTCACAAGTTGCATTTGTAAGGTGTTCGAAAAAATGATAAATCGGCGACTCATCTTTTTCCTTGACCAGAGCAAAATTCTTGATCCTTATCAGTGCGGCTTTCGAGAAGGACGCTCCACAACTGACCACCTTGTACGTGTAGAAGCAAATATCCGGGACGCATTTGTACACAAACAATTCTTCTTATCCATATTCCTCGATATGGAGAAGGCGTACGATACGACGTGGCGTTACGGAATCTTAAGAGACTTGTCAGAAATGGGCATCCACGGTAATATGCATAATATAATAGAAAGCTATCTGTCAAATCGTACCTTCCGAGTAAAAGTCGGCAATGTATTTTCACGCCCTTTTACACAAGAAACGGGTGTACCCCAAGGAGGCGTGCTCAGCTGCACGCTCTTTATAGTGAAGATGAACACGCTTCGTGCTTCATTACCACCCGCCATCTTTTACTCTGTCTACGTGGACGACATTCAAATAGCTTTCAAATCTTGTAACCTCGCAGTCTGCGAGAGACAGGTACAGCATGGCCTGAATAAAGTCTCAGTGTGGGCAGACAAGAATGGATTTAAGATCAATCCTAACAAAAGCTCTTGCGTTCTTTTTACAAGAAAGAGAGGCCTGGTTCCGGATCCTTCCTTAGAACTGTGTGGACAACGAATACCTATCAGCAAAGAGCACAAATTCCTAGGTGTCATACTTGACTACAGACTCACTTTCGTCCCCCACATTAAATATCTAAAAGAAAAATGTCTGAAATCAATGAACATAATCAAACTTCTATCTCAGACTACATGGGGTAGTGACAGGAAGTGCTTAATGAATCTCTATAAAAGCCTCATTCGATCGCGACTAGACTATGGCGCCGTTATTTATCACTCTGCCGCCCCGAGCGCGCTAAAGATGCTAGATCCTGTTCACCATCTAGGTATCCGGTTAGCCACTGGTGCTTTCA